>NW_019154088.1:43094468-43185245 GCF_002288905.1 Enhydra lutris kenyoni | reverse complement strand
GTGGTTTTGATTTGTATTTCCCTGATGCCAAGTGATGTGGAGCACTTGGCATCAGGGAAATACAAATCAAAACCACAGTGAGATATCACCTCACACCAGTCAGAATGGCTAAAATTAACAAGTCAGGAAATGACAGATGTTGGTGAGGATGCAGAGAAAGGGGAACCCTCCTACACTGTTGATGGGAATGCAAGCTGGTGCAACCACTCTGGAAAACAGCATGGAGTTTCCTCAAAAAGTTGAAAACAGAGCTACCCTACGACCGAGCAATCACACTACTGGGTATTTACCCTAAAGATACAAATGTAGTGATCAGAAGGGACACATGCACCTGAATGTTTATAGCAGCAATGCCCACAATAGCCAAATTATGGAAAGAACCTAGATGTCCATCAACAGATGAATGGATAAAGAAGTAATGGTATACATATGCAATGGAATACAATGTAGCCATCAAAAGAAATGAAATCTTGCCATTTGCAATGACATGGATGGAACTAGAGGGTATTACACTGAGTGAAATAAGTCAATTAGAGAAAGACAATTATCATATGATCTCCCTGATATGTGGAATTTGAGAGGCAGAGTAAGGGGTTTGGGGGGTAGGGAAGGAAAAAATGAAACAAGATGGGATCAGGAAGGAAACAAAACATAAGAGACTCTTAATCTCATAAAATGAACTGGGGATTGCTGGAGGGAAGGAGGCATATGGAGAGGGTGGTTGGGTTATGGATATTGGGGAGGGTATGTGCTATGGTGATTGCTGTGAAGTGTGCAAGCTTGATGATTTATAGACCTGTACCCACTGGGGCAAATAATACATTGTATGTTAATAAAAATAATTTTTAAAAAAAGATGGAGTAGTCCTCTATTCTAGTTATCTACTTTTCCTTAGCCAGTCACCCCCAGATTTGTGCCTATGATGATTAATTTTACATGTCCACTTGACTGGGCCCTGGGTTGCCCAGATATTTGGTTTAACATTATTCTGAGTGTATTTTTAAGGGTGTTTCTAGATGAGTTTCATATTTGAACAGGTAGACTAAGTAAAGCAGATTACCCTCCCCAGAGTAGGTGGGCCTTATTCAACTGTGGCAGGCCTGAATAGAATAAAGAATGTGGAGTATGGGAAAATTTGCTTTCTCCGCCTGACTGTCCTTAAGCTGGGACATCAGTCTCCCACCTTCAAAATCGGGCTTTGACTGGATTTCCTACATGTGGCTCCTCCATGCACTTGTATGGGCTTCCTCACAGACTGGTTCCAACAGCAAACATTTTAAGAGAACTGGATAGAAGTATATTATATTTTATGACCTAACTTCCGGGTCATCAAGCCTCACTTCTGCCATACTCCATTCATCAAAGCAATCACAAAGACTGACGTAGCTTCAAAGACAGAAGATACAAAATCCATCTCTTGATAGGGGAGTGACAATTTTCTAGGAAAGCTTGTGAGATGGGAAATACTGTTGCCTAAGATGGAGAAACATGGATTTGCCATTACAATCCTACCTGCCAATTCATACAAGAACTTTACTAATGGACAGACTTTGTTTTCATGTATGCAGTCTCACTATCTCCTGCTGAATGGTCTATCTGAATGCCTAGAATCAGAACTCAATTCAGGGGAAATACAAAGCCAAAACTCACAAGAGTGAGCTGTAGGATGTATTATTCAAAAGGTAGCAATGTTATCCATCATCTTTTCACTCTGGCAATGTCTAGAGGAAGAGGTAAAGAGAGAGACAAATCTTTATGTACTCCAAGTATAGATGATGATCTATTTTACCAAAAGAAGATATACTTTTTCATTTCCCTCAACATCTGAAGGTCACGAGGAGAACAGGATGAAGAATAGAATGTCAAAATAGATCCTTGAGCTAGAATTTAGTTTCCAAATTCATTCATTAAATTAATCAAAAACATTGGAGTTTCTATAACATAGCTAGAAATATAACAGAAACAAGAAAACGGAAACAAGAGGCTTCTATCTTAACAGGCAAGACAATAATTCATTTATCCATTCTGACTGAACTGCTCTCTGTTTTGATTGGTTGGTGCCTGTCACAGCAGGTGATAAATATCTTCAATAACATCCCTGGTGTTATTATAACATAAGAGAGGAGTACCTATCTGGGTGTCCAGCTTGTTCTTGGAACTGCAGGGAATAAGCTAGAGCTGTAGCCTGGAGTGCAAAATAGAGAGTGGCACTGGAGGAGACTGGAGAAAGAAGTTGCAGTCAGATCGTAAGAGTTCTACATTATTTGGGATAAACGGGCAACTATTTGAAGGCATTTTCATCAAGAGAACAAGCTAATTAGATTGGTCTTTTGAAAATATTATTCTGCCTGACTGAAAAATTGAGGGGGTGAGATGTCAGGCAGATACTAGGAAACAATTTCCAGAACCCAGGAAAGAGAAAGAGAAGTAAACGTGATAAGGATAGAAGATATTAGACAAATACAAGATATTAAGAAGGTGGAATGTAAAGGATTTTGTCATTATTGGATATGAGTAAGGCAGAAAGGAAGGTAGGAGAAGGAAGTTTTCAAATATGACCCTCAAATTTCCTGTGTGGCAAGTGGGAACACAGCTATTGTCAAAGACACAACCCTTGCTGTCCTATGGCTACTGGCTACTGCAAGGCAGAAAAAGAGCAGTGGCAGCTCAGTTCTCGCTCAGAGAGCCAAGGATAAGAGGACATCATCAGGATGGTGCCCAGATCTGGCTCAAATGGGGAACAGAAAACAAGAAGTTTAGATAGGTGAGCCAGATATTGCCCTGCCTCCCCTGATCATCTGCTACATGAAATACAGAGCCCTGAAGGTTACAATTATTGTGAGAGTGTAGTGTTGGACATGCTCATGCTGCACAGTGTTGTAGCTACAAAAGACACTGAGTTTTCTTTAGGGGACTTGTGTAAATGGGAGCAAAATGTGGAGAGCTCGAGCCCAGCTGGAAATACCAAAGTCACCAGGAAAAACAGAACCTAAGTCCTGGGCATTACTCTTTCCCCAAGGAATATTTTATTAAACTTTCTATGATAATGAAAGGTACCCGGTGGGGCAAGTTTCAAGAAAGCCAATAGGCTAGCATGTCCTAACTAGGAAATTAAGAATTTTATAGCTCCTTTCCTTCCAGCAATGGAAACCTCCTGAAATTAAAACTCCTCAGGTAGGACTGTGGAAGTTTAATCATAATAGGGTCTTCCAGAAAGAGCAAATAGACAAGTATTACCTTAGATCTTAGAGAAATCTAAATATCGAGGCTCCTGTGCAGTAGTTGCTTGCTAGAGAATTGTTTCTTCTGGGTCATTTCTCAGTTCAGGAGCCATCCAAAATGCACCTATATCCTCATGGAAGAGCATCTGATAGCCTCTCCTATTTTGCAAGTTCCCCTTAAGATTATCTGATTTGTAATTCCTATTTCTTAAGTAACTCTTAGTTACGTTATAGTCACAAATATCCTTATTTATACTTAAATAATCTTACAAGGATTTTGTCATTTTTAGAAGAGGTCACTCAGGTATTATTTCAAAGTCTCTCCAAAAAGCAGGGGCACCTGGGTGGTTCAGTCTGTTAAGCGTTTGCCTTCAGCTCAGGTCATAATCTCAGGATGCTGGGACAAAGCCCCTCATCAGGCTCCCTGCTCAGCTGGAAGTCTGCTTCTCTCTCTCCCTCTGCCCCACCCCCTTGCTTGAGTGCATGCACTCTCTCTCTCTCTATCTCAGATGAATAAAATTATTATTAAAAATGCCTGCTAAAGTCATTCACTGGACAGCTTTTTCCAGCTTCTTAAATAACCTACAGAGATTTTGTTTAACTTCTTCCTTTGAATAGCTTTTGAGCAAGTACTATTTTAATTGATTAAAATATCCTCTTCACAGACAACTTGGGAGTTTTGTGTATTCTTGATTTACTAAGATGTGTCTCAACTCTGGACAATAAAGTTAATATTTCAAAAGCAAATCACTTTATGTATGATATTAAAATGTAAATTTATCTAAAAATATATCATCCTCATACTCACGGAATTGTTAAACAGATCTCTCTCTACCTGACTCAGCATATATAAGACTAAGCTTACTACTATCTTCATTATTTCTCCCCAATACAATTTCAACCTTGTTTTTCTTTCATAGCCACTCTTGGGATTTGCAATCAGCAGTTACCCAACCAACAAAGACAAATTTAGGCATTAGTGTATATTTCCTGCATTCAGTGATCACGAAATCCTATTTATTCTAGTCCCAAAACATTTTTTCTTCTCCATTCCCTCAAACTTACTCATGTCACTCCCTATAACTTAGTTGTGCAGAATTACTAGATATTACCACCAAATCCAAGCTATTTTATATCTCCATGGCTTTTCTCAGTTTGTTTTCTTATGTGGACTGCCCATCCCTTCTTTTCCTTATACCCATTTTTCAGGACCAGATAGTGTCATCTTCTCAGTTAATCTTTTCTTAAACATCCACTGACTCCCCACACCCACCAAAATTTTATCCTCCTATTGAATCTCATATATATCTTTAATAAAGCACCTATAATACACTGCCTACTTATGCCACTGTTTAAATGGCCATATCCATACTTTTAAACCAAAGCTCCCTCTGGAAACAGACCATTTCTGAATTTGCTTTGTATCCCTAGGGCCTACCACAATGCCTGGCTAGGTAAATGTCTGTTGAATGAATGAATGGATGAATGAATGAATGAATGAATGAATTGATTCTGAACAACATGCATTTTCTGTAATGTATTGTTTTATGCATCAGAGTAGACATTGAGATCATGGGCTTAAGAGTCATACAAATGTAGGACCAAGTTCTCAGTTTAACAATGTCCTGAAGTTGTTTGTTCTTAGCAAGTTAACCTTTCAAAATTTCAGGTTCCTCATTTATAAAATAGTGATAATACCACTACTTCTTCCAGTTCTCATGAGGATTAAATGGGTACATGTACAAAAAGAAGCCCAGAGTTGAATGGCGTCTAGCAAGGACTTAATGCATATTAGTCATTAGTATTATTATCAATCTTTTTCCTTGTATTTTTCCCTGTGTTAGATGACTTCCTTTACTAAGATATACTTCTTTTTTTTTTTTTTTAACCAAGACAGCACTTTTGTCTTCTTTTAAAACTCTGAAAAACAATCTGAGGGTTTTGAAGGGGCGGGGGTGGGAAGTTCAGTGAGCCTGGTGGTGGGTATTATGGAGGGCACGTATTGCATGGAGCACTGGGTGTGATGCATAAACAATGAATTCTGGTACACTGAAAAGAAATTTAAAAATTAAAAAAAAAAAAACAAAAACCTCAAGTAGACTGTTATCTCCTCTAGGGGCTTTTCCTGACTCCTCCCATCCCCATCCCTCGTGGTTTAGGTGGAATTCTTTTTCACCTTTCTGAAAGTACATTATATTATCCTTCCCACAGTACATACCATATACAGCATGTGGCTTTTGCTTGCTCAACTCTTGCACTAAACCATGAACTTGTTAGGAACAAGAGCTATGCATTTTATCCCCAGAACCTAGCAATACGCATACAGGTATTTTGTACCTAACAAATGACAGCCAAAAGAAGAAATGCTCCCTATTAAAGTACCATGAACTGAGGGTACTTGGGTGACTTAGTTGGTTATGCAAGTGCCTTCAGTTCAGGTCATGATCCTGGAGTCTCGGGCATCAGGCTCCTTGCTCGGTGGGGAGTCTGCTTCTATCTCTGACTCCTCCCCTCTCATGCTCTCTCTTTCTCTCATTCCCTCTCTCTCTCAAATAAATAAATAAAATCTTTAAAAAAGTAAATAAGTAAAGTACCATGAACTCAATGAACATGGAAGTATTTGTTGATGACTCAATAAGGTCAAATGGGCAATTTACTATGCACTATGTTATTTGGAATAGATTGAATCCATTCCAGATTGAATTAAAATGATACCACCTACAACAGAAAGAAATTAAGTGGTTAGCTAGGATATTTCACTTAGATCTATATGGAGAAATTGGGTATAACACCTGGTATCAAGACCCTTTATGAACAAGTTCTTGTTTATATTTTCAATTCTACCTTACATCTAATTTCAAAAAATAAGCAGAGAAAGCTAACTCAACCTAAAGTAGAATAAAGCTTGATGGTAAACTCTTTTAGTTCCAAAAGCTATTTCTTTTCAGGTTTTTTTTTTTAATGTTTACTGCTTTATTTTCCATTCTGCTTAACACAGCAAATTAAGACTATGAACTCTTGTCTTAATTTCCACACCTCTTTACAATGAAACCTGAAGAAAATAGCAAATTTGGTTCATGTAATTTAAGGTTTGATTTGTATTTGATGGAGAAAAATTCATCCCTGAAAACAGCATGGAATCCTAAGATAATGACTTAAAATATTTATTTATAATTGGGAGGGCAGACAGACTCTTAATCATGGCATGACTTAATTATAACAGCATAAGCATAATTACCACTGTTGTAATATATTACTAATATGTAAGATGAATTATCTTGCTTCGGTTTTCAAAATAGAAAGAATTCAACACATGATTGTGTGACTACTTCGTTTAAATTATTTTTCATTTGGATCTTGTCTGCTGATAACTAAACATTAACTTTTTATTTCTTTCTCTACCCATTAATTTTAACATCTCTAAGTTCAAAAGAAGAATATTAACCTATTAGTTATTTTAATGTGCATTATTCTTCGGGCATCAACTTTCATTATCTATTTACCGATTCTTAAATTTGTTTCAAATAGTTCTCAACACTTGTTATCCTTCTCATTAATACATGTGTGAACTTCATCATTAGAGTTATGTCTAAGGTATGGTGAAGTATAGTGAGAAAGGCAGAAAAATACCTTTGAAATTATACAAGTTAAAGGTTGAAAAGTACTTCATAGTTGATTCTAATTCTTCAGGAGAGTATCATTTGGTGCTGTTATAACAATGCTTTGCTTTTATTTTTCAACTTAATGTTTAAAATTTATTTTTTAAATTACATAATTTTCTTTTAACTATCATTCTTTAGAAAAAAGACCATGAAAGCAGCATATCACTATTTTTAATGTCACCTACTTCCAAGAGTCTTTTTTTCCCTTTATTACTTTGCCATTCACTGTAGGATGTATTCTAGCAATAAACTCTAGACTTGACATCGATTGCTGGAAAAAATGGCTATTTTAAATTCCCTTTTCAATATGATTTTTTGCCACAAATTCAAGGCATTCTTTTTTTCCTTAAAAAAACAAACAAAACAAAACAGAGCTTGGAAAACAAGAATGTGTCATTGTCACATCAGAGGCCAGAAAGTTTCTACAAAGCTAAATAAAGAATTTAAGCAAATTTCAGGATTATCTAAATTCTGGTATGTCCAAGCAAAGTGGATTTAAGGAGCTTGAATTCTCCTGAAAGTTTACTCAATCCTCCAACTCACTCTCAAATTGTAAAGGATTATATATTGGAAGAGTTTATATAGTTAAACCTTGAGAAATTCAACATATAATTCTGGGGTTATGAGGTCATTTTCTGAAAACAGAGAGTGATCCCTCATTCTGGTTGATTCTTCATTCCCAGTCTGTCTCACTTTAGAACCACTCTTTAGATCAGCTCTGCAAATCGGCAGGCTATGTAAACTCATCACAGATGCCTCTCAGATAAGTGTTAATGAGACATTTGCCTTTGCCAGGACTTCAAGAATCTGTCTCTGTGACCTAGCACTGGAATAATTTACTACCATGGAGAGCCCAGGAGAATCAAAGGAGAAAAACCAATTAAGAAATTCTATCTGAAACTAATTACAGAAATTATAACATTTATAGAGATTAACCCAATTAGATATTTTCTTTTATTTTTTTCCCCAGAGTAATATACCATGGCCTAGTCTAATTCCTCTGCATATTCTTATGATAGAGTAATACCATTTATGAAAAAAAATGTAATTGCATCTGGAGGAATAAATATTCAAATATTTTCACTTGAAGACAAATTGAAATATGCAATATTATTGGTCCTTCCTTTTATTTAATCTCCTCCTAAACAATCTGATGGCTTCTTCCTGACAGTACCACTCTCAGCATCAGTCATTAACAGTGAAAGTCTAGCTTACATGTGTGAGGGAGAACATTACTTAAAGCTGACATATTCATATCATTGACCTTGAGCTTCTTCTAAAGAAAATGAATTGGCTTACTGAGGCAGTCAAGTAGAAAGCAAAACCATCATTTTCTAAAGATTTTCAAGGTAGAAATCCTCAGGGACGATATTTAGTCAGTGTCTAAGGCTTGATTAACTGTCTTAATTCACTATGATTAATGATTTTTAAAACTCTGAGGCACCAAGTTTCTTATATGTTGTATTATATAAACCTTGTAAGTGGGATTTTCTTCAAATGAACATCAGAACTTACACACAAACAACATCAACAACTATAATAAATAATTATGCATTATGTCACTTAATATAAAAGACATTTCCATTTGAGGGCTCTCATTCATTTAAACAATGATCTCAATTTCTCACCCAAAATAGATGTCTTATCACAGAGATAATTCTTCTTTCATCAACAAATGACATTCCATTTCTCTTGTTTCTACAAGTGACTGTGCCTTAGAAAACCCACTAATGATCATTTTTGTCAAATTGAAATTTAAGTCATACTATTTAAAAATCTCTTTATTTCTTAACTGCGAGTAACTAGAAAATAGGACATAGAAGAAATGAATATGAATGTACATGGATGTAAAAACTCTGCATATTCTTGAAGATAATAAAGTTCAAGTTCCACATCCAATGCAAATTACATAAAATTTGGTGTATTGCTATTATCTAAATAGATAGGAAAATAGATTCCATCTTTAATCAAAAGAAGGATCAATCACAGTAATTTGCCACAAAACTTGGAAAACTGGCACAGAAGTTTTATTGATGTATCTCAGTTTCTGTGAGATGGAGAGAATAAGAACCAAAAACCTTCTTCACATTCCAATATGATCTTCAAACAGATGTTGATGACTGCACTGTGGTAGACTACTCAGACTTCTCCTTTGGTCTCATTTACCCTCAAAGCCAATTCATTTCAGGTCCACAAGCACTCAGAAAAGCTGGCATGGTTCATGCCCCCATGTTCTCCCTAAGTGTGTCAACAATATGCAACTCAAATCCTTGGACTTCCTTATTTTCCCCTTGTTTTAGGATAAAGTCATACATCATCACAAACAACCAAAACTAATTAGGCACCAAAGCATTACACTACTAACACTACTCCCCCTTAAAGAATTTGTTGCAAAAGCATAGACTAACTGTAGACAGAAAGGAGTATGCCAAACTTAGGACAAAATTGGCATGATGGGTGTATCAGATGATCATATGAAACCATCAGCAGTTATCAAGTTTGAAAAACAAAGACAAAGGATAATTTTACAAGGAAATAAAACCCTCATTCCACTAAACTCATCCCCTTAATAAACTTAAATAACCTTAGCTAGTGAAACACTTATAAATTACATATAATTTTGATGAGTCAAGTAATTTAAATACAAATTACCTCTTCTCTAAAGTCTGTGTAATTTCATTCGAGATACAGAATTCATCATTTGAATTATTTTTTTCTTCTTCTAGTGAGAAATAATGAGTTCAATTTTACATGGTTGATACGTGTTTAGGATAGCTTTAAAAAGAATAGCAAAAGAGGTTTTTATTCATGGAAAATAAAATTGTCTTAGAGAGTACATTGGATGGCCATTAGATTTTTTTCCTTACGTTTCTTTTCCATGTTAAGCTTAATTGATGATGTAGTTCAGCTCTTAGAAATGTAAAATTTTTATGTCAAAAAAAAAGACACAAATTAATTAACTAGGAAAAGAAATGAATACATAGACACATGATCTTTAGGGTATTGATAGGTGGTCATTAATCATTCTAGGAAGATTAAAAGAGTACAGGCCCCAGGAAAAATCTGCAACATTTTTTTTAGCACCAGGCCTGTGGCAGTTGAAAAATCCATTCTTTCTGCCTTTGTTAATAAAATGCACAACTTATATCTCTGAAAAATTTTATAGCTAAACCTCTAGGGACTTACTTTCTGTCCTGTACATATAGAGAAAATGTACAGAAGTGGAGACTTGTGAGTAGATGACCTTGCAAGTTTCATTCACTAGATTATCTCACTTGTAGAATAGTATCATTTTGAAGAAAGAAAAGGCCTATGCTAAATAAATGTCTCTCTTTTGTGCAAAAACCTATATAATGAAATAGCTAATTTAATAAAACAATTCCCGTATAATCTAATATATAAGGTAAAGTTACTTTATATATTTTACTACCTGGCAAAAGACACAAATGAAGATTATCATGCTTCTATCAGTTAACTAGTGCTAGGTAACAAACCACAACATTAACTCAATGGCTTAAAACAACAATCATTTATTATTATAGTTCACATATCTGTGAGTCAGCTAGAGGTCAGTGCAACTCAACGAGGCTCACCTATGCATCTTCTAATGCAACTAGACGTTGTCTAAGAACTCTGCTCTATGTTGGTTTTGCCTGGGGCAGCTTAACTAGGTCAACTCCACTCCAAGGGTCCCTCATCCTCCTGTAGGAACTGGCAGGCTAAGCTGAACATGTCCTTCTCGTGGCAGTGGCAGAGTTACTAGAGAACAACTGCAATCACACAAGCACTTTTTCAAACTTTTGGTTATATCATGATTTCTAGTGTTCCATTGACCAAAGCAAGAAATGTGGTCAAACACAGATTCAATAGACAGGAAAATATATTATGTCTCTTGATGGAAGGAGTAGGAAACTCAACTGGCAAAGGGTGTGGCTAACAAAAAGAGGTGAAGAATGAGGGTCATTAATGTAGTCTACCACATAATTGATAAGAGCCATGGGCAATAAATGAGATTAATATGAAATGTATAAAGCAAACTAGAAAGCATTTAGAAAATGCTGGAAATTAGGGGAAATTTCTTTTTTGCCTTTTTCATAACAGTGGCACTAAAACTTACTTGTCTCTCTCTCTATATATATATATATCCCCTGGTTCAAAACTGATATAAGCCAATTTGGCTATTCATAATTATCAGAACTTCCAACCACTTTAGGTAGGGGAAAGTGCTATGATTTCTCCTCCACAATCTGACTACCAGATAGTATGTTACAATGAAAGTAAGCTTCAAAAAAAATTTTACTATATATAAAAACACTTATATGACCCAAAGAGTCATATAAGATAATTTTGTAAGCTTGGTAAAGTTCACATCACCCTGTCCTTTTGGGCATTTTGATAAGTGAACATGTAAAAGTTTAAATTCAAAGTGAACACAATATCCTGAAGGCAACATCAGCCAACTTTAGAAATCAAGAAACTGAGTTCTTGGAACTCCAGATCTAGGACACTGTTATCACTATTTTGTATAAGTGAGTTTTTTTCCAAATTTTTACTCTTTGTTTCGCAAGAGAGGCAATGAATGTACAATTCCAGTCTTCAACATTTCCTGAACACCACTCATTTCAGCAGGGGATAATTATTTCTAACATCCCTTTTTGTTAACTAATGAACATTTTGGTACTGACTTGATGGTGATATTAGAATTGTTGCTATAACAAACTTTTGAGTATATTACTCATTAAGTTACTTCAGAGAGTAACCAACAACTCCTAGAATATAAATTCTGATTAGGGCACCTCTGATGTTCACTAACAGTGCCTCAACTATAAAAGAAAATTAACTTAAACACACCACATACCTCACACTGTTTGTACTGAAATATTTTAAAGTAAATTACAGGCGATATAATCCCCATACGATACAAAATGTAAAACATGATCTTCAAAATAAAGTCTGGCAGCATAATTGAATAATAGTCAATAAGTCTGTCTTAACATTTCTTTTTTTTTTCATCTTCTAGCACTCAGAGTCTCAATTTTAAAGACAAGCTCTGCTGCTTTTTCTATGATTCTGTTTATTTTGTTCATTTCACAAACTCTTCCCAATGTTGGCTATAAATGCAATCTTCATTTCTTCAGTACCTCTGAGTTCCTGAAAATCTTGCTTCTACAGTCTGAAATTGACATCTAAGATTCATTTTTAATTCTCAAACAGAAATCTCTCTGCAGTATTTGATATTGTTGATCACTATGTCTTTTCTATCTTTTTTTTGAGAAGAATAAAGATGAAAGCTTTATTTATTATTATTTACTATTATTTACTATATATATATATATATATATATATATATATATATATATATATATATAAAAAACACTATCTGCTACAGACCTGGAGCCTCCTCTAATGGTTCTTAAACTAGCTCTTCCAACTTCTCCTTCCTCTCACTTATATGCCTGTATGCCTCAACTTCTATCCCACACCCATGCAGACCTCAGCACCTTTGCACCTGTTTGAGGGAGAATTTCTCTCCAAATTTACCTCGTGGAGAGTTAGTTCATCTGTCCCCTTATGGCTTGAACTATCACCACAATATTGAAGACTCCAACACTGACTGCAATTAGCTTCAAACTCATGTCATCAAACCATGTCTTCTTCTCTTAAATTCTCCCCACCAAATTAGCTACCAGCTGGTCCTTTGTCGTCCTTTCCAACTGTGCCAATTCTCATTGATCCTTACTGCTTTAATAGTTTCTGTTGGGGCACATGGGTGGCTCAGTTAGTTAAGCATCCAACTCTTCATTTTGACTTGGGTCATGATCTCAGGATCATGAGATCAAGCCCTGCATTGGGCTCCATGCTGAGCATAGAGCCTGCTTCAGAGTCTCTCTCTCCCTCTATCCCGTTCATCCATACACACACACTCTCTCTTAAAAGAAAATAGTTTTTCTCCTCTTTGTTTTTCTCACATTCATTTGACAAATATTTTCGTTAAATACTCACTACCTGCCAGGAACCTCTCAAGATGCTAGGGATATAGCAGTCAGTAAGATTAATTAATAAAAAAATAAGATAGGGACACATGGGTGGCTCAGTCAGTTAAACATCTGACTCTTGTTTTCAGCTCTGGTCATGATCTCCAGGTTATGAGGCAAAGCCCTGTATAAGACTCCATGCTAGGCATGGAGCCTACCTGGAATTCTCTCTCTCCCTCTCCCTCTGTCCCTCCACCCCCACTTTATAAAAATAGAACAAAATAAAATAAATAAGGTAGACACCTCATCAAGTTTGAAGCCCCCTTTCACTGAGATTTTCCAGTTTCTATACTTCTTTCAAAGTGCTTTTCCATGTCCAGAAAGCTATCCCATTCTAGTTCTATACCCCAGTTTTTCTTTTTGCATATTCAATCTCATTTTCTGTTGTATCTAAACTATACCTTATCATTTGTCCTTGAGTTGAATAATTTTATAGCTAATGTACACATACATAATCTATATATATGCATATTTAATGATATATAACATAAACAATATGTATAAAGGAAAACTTTTCAACTATTTTGTAAGTTCTGAATGGGTAATGTATTTCTATCTAATGTCTGTAGCACACAGTAAGAACATAAAGATATTTAAGAAATGAATCAATAAGAATACCGCTGGGAAGGGAATATCTTTTGGAGCATAAATGGAACAGAGGAAAAATACCAACTTAATTCTTTATTGCAAAAATATTAGGTAACTTTTATTGAATAATTAAATGTGCCAACCATCACTATAAGAGCTTTACACATATTTAATTCCCCCAAATAAAATCCAACAAAAGATACCATTATTATCCCCAGTAAATGATAGGGTCAGAATTCAACTCAAGGAAAATTTGATTCTAAATCCAAATTCCAATCTACTCAGCTATACTGTATTTCATGGCTCTGAGTCTACAGATTTAGACTTCTGGCACTATCAAATGTTTTTATTCTAAAAACCTTTATGAGTATCTGCATATTAATGTCATAGCGAAAGCTCCAGCTAGCAGTAGAAAAGAAAAATCCCTAATAAATTCATGAATTAGACTTCTTTTAACATATCAGCTTTTTATAAGGTGATTTTATAATTTTTCATACAAATCAAAATACTTTTGGGGCTTGAGGAGCTACCCTATTTATTACATTTTGCTGCATAACAAATTATCCCAAAATTTAACAGCATAAAACAACAAATATTCATTATCTCACATACTTTCTCAGGGTCATAAATCCAAGAGAGGCTTAACTGAGTGATTTTATGCCAGAGGAACTTCTGTAACTTCTTAGAAAGTTACAGTCAAGATATAGGCCCAGACTATAGTCATCTGAAGGCTTTCCTGGACTGGAAGATATGTTTCCACACCCCAAATAGCTATTGACAGAAAGCTTCAGTTCCTCTCATAAGCTTTTCCATGAAGGCTGCTTCTGGCAAGATATCAGCCTTCCCAAGGAGAATGATCAGGAAGAGAGATAGAGAAGGAGAGGCAGGGGGAGATGAAATCATAGTCCTTTTAAAAACTAATCTCAGAAGTGACATATAATTACTTTTGCTTTACTCTACTGGTCAAACAGACCAACCTTGGTGTACTGTGGTAGAGTATGAACACTGAGAGGCAGGGATCATTGGGTACCATCTTGGAGGATCTTACTAATAATTAAGCCAGGACAATAGGCATAAATGAGGGCAGTACGTAACAAATCAAGTTTTGTCACTTTTTCTGTTTGATTTATATTTATCACATCAGGAAATAATTTCCTATTTATAAGAATTGTTTAGTTCTATGACTAAGTGCCTGAAAAATCCATAATACAAATAACTGCTGAGACCTTGTCCTCCTCACTCCTACCAAATCCCTCTCGTGACAGTGATGTGGAAGCCACCAGCAGTCAACAACCAGTGGCTTTTCAAACAAGTCTCTTCTACTGCAAATACTTGATTGTTGTTCCCCTGTGTCCCTCACAATTTCACCTAGGTCCCCAAGGCCCATATATGTCTCTTCACCAATCTGGGAGTTTCGTGAATGAAAAGAATGTCAAGGAGCTTGTAAAATACTACTAATATTGAAAATGAAGTACTTTATAATTTAAATAGGTTTTGATAAGACTAATCCTGAAATTATAACCATGAACATTTCTGTTTAGGAGGATCAGTTTACTGGGAGAAGAAAGGACTGAAATCTAAACAGGATTTGCTAATAATTATTGATACTTCCTACACTGGGCACTTTCCTTCAAAAGTTAACATGACCACTATGTCATCTTAATAACTTCCTTGTGAATTGACCCTGGTGCTAGAGTCAACTCCAATTCACCTTCTTAATCCTTAGAACAAAAACTAAAGTAAAAGCAACACATCTAGATTAAGGAGTTTGGTTGTTAGTTTCATTAACTGTCCTTTGTTCTGGGATATAATACTAGACATCAAGGAGATCTATCTACATCTTGATATAGGTCAAAAAAATAAAAATAATAGTGAAGGTACTGTTTTATTATTCATTAGAACTGAGTTAAGTAAACCTACCAAGTCAGAAAAACAGTATTTTCCTTCCATTAACTATTAAAGGCAATAAAAATAAAGAATTGTGGATTTTAGAAGTATTGGGGAGGAATGCAAACTATTCTTTTTTACCTTGTGCATATTACATAAGACTATCTTACAAGAGAGTTCATTAAAGTTGGACAATGTGTGGTGTCTCAAAGATACAATAACCATCATAATAATATAGTTGGAGTGGTAATTTGGGAGTCAGGCTTAAAACCAGAGAGTCTATTCATGATTCATTGCCACTGATATGTTGATATGCTGAAGAGAGAGAAAGAGATTGAGATGAAAGAGAAAGAACAAGACTATACCTCCTTCCTCCTATAATTTGTCCAATCTCATGACCAGGAAAACCAGGAATTACCTACCTGAAGTATGAAAATGATTGTAAACTCCCCATGAAAATCAAGCAAGAAATAATGAGCCAAAAGAAACAGAAATAAAGTATTTCACCAATGTCTATCATGATTCATTTTTACATTCATTCAATTTCAGAACCATCTTGATAAGCCCTGTTAGTAAGGATAAAGGAAAGTAACTGCTTAACCAGAGTACATCATTTGCTTTCTTTATTCCACCTTTCAGTTGTGGTGGGGAAATAAGTTGGTTGCTATTTTCTAATTTTTCCTCTGTTGATAATATATCTCCCCATATCACTTGTGAGCCAAGATCCTTTTTCACTTTTAAAACAAACCTCCTGCCAACTGAAGCTGACTTCACCTTACTAAAGGTTGGGTAATTCCACTAGGCAGTAGAATATGTCATTAGTTACTTAAATGTTGATTTCCTTGGTGGAGTCCTGTCAACTAATTTTTTTTCTTGTTCATCTATTCCACTCTAATTCAGGAACCACTACTGATTTATCCCAAGTTAAGTGAATTTACTCTAAAAATTTTCTAGCTGTGATTTGGGAATATTCATTTAGGTGCATGGAACAACCACCATGAATCACATGTTCATGTGTTTTTAATCTTAAACCTTTGAGCATCTGCTAGAGTTATTCTTGCTTCTCTTTTGTTTGTGCAACACACAACACACACAAAACATTATTTAATGGAGAACCTAAATTGAAAACCTTCTCTCTGTTTAAAAGAAGTCATAGAGTACAAGTTTTCATGCAAAGAAAATGTTTTGTGTGTTTATAAACTGAATAAAGGAAAAGAGCATTCAATCTTGTTTGAAACTGCATACTAGCTATATTCCTTACATTGTGTTTTCTAATCACACTGAGTCACTTTTCTAGTTTGTTCCAAATTTCCCAGTTTTTCTGACTAGGTTTTCTGGATTTTATAGTAATGTAGCTTATTCTTAGATGGGATTTCTGATTATGTACACAAACCCAATAAAATTAGCCGTTACCCATCAAACATAGTCCACATTGCTCTTCGCTACTGGTTATCAAAAGCTATAGAGAACTGACACCCAGGTATATCAACACAAATATTGTACCTTGTATTTTTGCATTTCCTTTCCACATTACAGTTATTTTATTCATATAATAAATAAATACAGAGTACCTGGTATATGCTAGATAGTAAAAAGACAAAGAAACAAAGTGCTTTATCTCCAGGGAAATACCATTTCAGAAACATTGAATTTATTTTATTTTTAATCTTAACTCAATGTTTTTCAAATATTTTTAGCCAGACTATCATTTTTTTCAAACCCAATATTACTTAATACATACAACAGAATAAGCTGAAAAGCTGGGATGGCGAGGCTCATTGGAGGACAGTCACTGGAAGCCCTGACACTCAGCTTCTAAGGTGGACAATGAGATACCTCTGAGAATCCTAAAATTTCATAGAGCACTTTTAAATACAGGGACATAGCCAATCTGCTTATTTTTCAGGTAAAAAAAAAAAAAAATAAAACAAAACAAAAACCTGTAAGTTAGAGGTACTATACAACTTGCCCAGAGTCATCAGCCAACCAGAGGCACACCCAGAATTTTCTGTTTCCTCACACTCAAGTTCCCAGTTCTTTCCAGGGAGTTATAACCACTTCTGATCTTGATACTTAGTCAGAATATTTGCTTGTATGAATTCTTTAGACACATTTGATTACATACCAGAAGCAAAAAGAAAAAGCTTCCAGAATTACTCATCTCTGATGTTAGACCTTAAGTTGATTTTTAAATGCCTTATCTCTTCCATAAAGTAGATGGGTGAGAACAGGGTAGTTCATCAGCCCTTCACAAGTCAGAGCACTTACCACTATAGCTTAGCAGAAAGAAAAGATTTATTCACCTTTGAATCACTGAAAGAAATTCCTATTACTAATACTTCTAGCAAATAGCAATCCTGGAAACCTCCAGGAAAATAAATAATGAAATAGTAAACACATGCCCAAGGCTGCTATCCTTCCAAGATGATTTCTCTTCTGTTGCTTTGCCTTTTTGTATTGCCGCTAGATGTTTCTCACACCTTCTTTCAATACTTAGAGTGAAGTTGTTGTGTCACAAATTTTGCCCTCATTTCCCCATGCCATGTGCCCTGCTGCTAATAATATATTCCATTGTTAAGAATGCAGGGGCAGCTGGACATAGTGATCAGAACAAGAATAATGCCTCCCACTACATTATTGTTCATTATTGATCCCTGCTATGCATATACCTGAACTACTCAAAAAACTGATTTGGGCTGGCTTCACCTCTAGCTCTGGATCACAATAAAACATTCTCTCTCACTTCATCAATTAGTATATGTTCATAGCCAAGAATATAGCACTTTTTTTAAAAGTTAATTCTGATCCTTTATTTAAAATAAAAACATTAAATGTTACCCCATGCTATGTTGGTAAAACATTAAACTCAAGCTCCTGAGGTATACTGCTTTTATACTGCAGATATTGAATTGTGACCCTTACCATTATAGACTAATTAAAAGTGAAATTTTATGGCATCCCAGCATGTAGTCTGCTTTTAAAGATTAAAAAAAAAAGAAAAGAGTGAAGAATAATGGATTATAAAGGCAGTTGAAGCTATCAAAAAGTGCTTAATTTAAAAAGCATTTCCCATAGTCGTGGTACAAGATGTTGGTGCTCATAAGTAAATTAGTTTACAACTCACCTGAATTAAATCCTTTAATCATTCAATCATTACCGTGTATATTGTTTAAGGAGGCCAAATGACCTTCAGCATAATTGCTTTCTTTGTTGTTGTTGTTGTTGCTGTTGTTGTTTTCAATATACACTTAATTCCTTGAAACAAACCATCAACAGATTTCTTCAATAAGTAGCTTAGCTTTATGTTAGATAGCCAATATACTTTCGAAATTTTCCCAGTAATATTCAGAAGTTTTATGTGTACCTTAAAGACAGCCTAATTTTTTATCCTCACGTAAGAAATTTCTGATGTAAGGAATAGCATGTTGGTTTTCATATTTGTATAAAATAAGTCATAATACCACTTGATCATATGAGTATCCACTATATTAATGACTTTGTTTTATGACTCCACATTTAATTTTCATGATCTTGCTGCCCTTACCGGTTTAACCTTATATATGTATGGTCTCTTTAAATATTTTGGATATAGAAAAAGAAGATATATAATGTTTGAAATAAAACAGTATTAAAATAGACCCAACCTATGTTGTGTAAAGTAGCCTTATAATAAAGGGAAAAGAATATAGAGTCATCCAAATGCTTTGAAAATATCATGGGCCTTTGTTACATCCAAGGATATGTCCTGAGCCCTTTATGAATCCCAAATTTGTGAATATACAAAAGCATATCATCTCCTTCATAAAATTCAATGAGGTACAACTGAAAAATTTAGGTGATTACTTCAGATGTTTAATGATCCCATAAATATGAGACTGGAGTCATTTGTAAAACTATTAAAATAAATTCTGCCTCTAAAATAAACTCACCACTACATTACATCATGTCATTGTTGTAATAATGAAACACAAAATTAACTGAGCCTCTACATTCTGATAGCTTAAACTAGGCCCTGCCCAGGCATGTGTAGCCAAGTGCCTGTGTGGGAGTTGAAGTCCACTTGCCAGGCTGAGTACAGAGCTGCATAAGGCCAGCATCGGCCTAGTGGAAAAGGAGTTTTTTCTATTCTCACAAAAGCTCTATAGATTCTACTGATGACCCTGCTTCTACTAACTCTGGACAAGCCGAAGTTGAGTAATAAATCATGTAGCTAGAGCCCAGATTGTCTTTCTTAGTCTACCTGTTAGCATTACTGCGTAGAAGGAAACATGAAATGCCTGGAAATCTGGCCTAGGGGAAGATGACTGCAGACTGGCTGACACCTGTGTAAGGATTCTGCATCTAGGTAGACATATGCTTGGATTGTTCAGACTCTCCTACCATCCCCACCTCCCTCCAGGGAAGATAGGTGAGTGAGTCACTTTCTGTGGTACCAGGTAACAGAGCTCACTGGCCAGCACTGAAGAGGATGACAGAACTAGAACAATGCCTGGCATATTCTCTTTGGAATGGAGTTTCCCAAAAAGATCATGCTAAATACAGGCCAGCTAAAATCAGTGGAGATACAGGGGTGGGGAGGTGGATGAGGGAAAATCCTCTCGGGTTCCCAAGGGAACTTGTGGGGAAGATATTCAAATGATGAAACTGGAAGAGTTTTCCCCAGACCAAGGAAAGAAGAAAGGCCAGACATCCAGGTATCCAAGGCACAAAGTTCTTTTTGCAAGATTTGCCCATGGTGCTGGGCAAAAAGAGAAAGGCTTACAAGGCAGAGAAGCAGGAGTCCTTCTACAAGATTTGGCCATGGTAAGAGCCAGGATTGCTGAAGAATTAGAACAAATGTAGAAAACCTGAAAGGTAATGATGCTGGGCAGATAATCCCCATGTACTCCTGACCCAAACTAATTTCACAGCAGAAGTGAAAAAGCAACAACTAACTGCTGAAAGAGGCACTATGCCAAACCCCAAGGAAACCACAAAGGACAAAATGAAAGGAGCCTCCCCTCCTCTTTCTACTCAAGGGAGACAGTGACTGTGAGCAGGGGAAGAACTGAGATGAGGCCCCCAGGGCTTTCAAGTACACCTGGCTGGGGCCCAGGGTTGTTAATTCGCTATGCCAAAAAAAAAAAAAAAGTGATGTCACTCATATTAGAAAGCAAATCAGGAACTTAAGGTCAATTACTTGAATACTGATTCCCAAGTTCTGGGTCCAGTCCTTGACCAAGGAGGAATAACAGGAGAAGAGGGGTAAGGGAAATTTCCTCATTATTTTCAAGTAACTCTGCCCCCAAAGATAAATGGGAGAAATCTCTGTTTAGTCGTCAGAGATACAGAGTCCCCAAAGGTACAGTGAATAAACGCCAACGGTTTAAAATGGTGGAGAGAGCATACCTGAAGCTAAGCTGTTTTGCTGGCCTTTTTTTTTTTAAACTATAAGTGATCTTTTTTTTTAAGATTTTATTTATTTATTTATTTGACAGAGAGAGAGAGAGAGCGAGATCACAAGTAGGCAGAGAGGCAGGCAGAGAGAGGGGGAAGCAGGCTCCCCGCTGAGCAGAGAGTTCGATGTGGGGCTCGATCCCAGGACCCTGGGATCATGACCTGAGCCAAAGGCAGAGGCTTAACCCACTGAGCCACCAAGGTGCCCCATTTTGCTGGCCTTTTCTGAAGAGATGGCTAAGCATAAACAAAGTTTCCAAGTTAATGTTTTATCTATGAGTAGCTCTGTATTATAACGCAGGTGCCAAATCTTATCTCTAAGTCTCTGAGATCATAATGAAAACCAATTGGTTTACATGTGTCCAGAGGTTTTGGGATTTGCTTCACTGGGAATATATATGTATGTTATATGTTACTCTATAAATGTATATTCCCTTTGATAAGATTAGAAACAAACTTTTGAAATTCTGCTTGGAATAGGTCTATGTGGTATAATATGGAGCCTGACCAGATAGATTGATTAGACATTTGGTCTAGGTGTGAGGGACAGTGAAAGTCCCTACATTTCAATCATTTCCTAGACAGTCAACATTCTCTTGCACACTGAGTTGCAATGGTCTTAAGAAAAGTAAAGTAAACTTGGTGTAAATATGTTTGTTTTAAATTACTAACATCTCCATTTCAGGGATAAATAGTTTCGATTGAGGCCTGAATTACACCCAACAGAAAAATGAGATGAGAGGGTACAATTTGATAATAATATGCCTAGAAATAGGGGTATCAAAATGTTCTTCACAGAAGCTAAGACTTTCGAAGTACATGTTTTTATTCTATTATCTCATTCTGGAATGCTGGTGTGAATCTGTGACTTCTGAGTACAACACCCCCATCTGACCACTCTCTACAGCCCTTCTGTAATACGCAGTGATTTGTTAAACAGGATTACAAAAGTTTTCTACTTAGAACTCTTTAGTATTAAAATCTTTTACTATAGGGGCGCCTGGGTGGCTCAGTGGGTTAAGCCGCTGCCTTCTGCTCGGGTCATGATCTCAGGGTCCTGGGTTCGAGTCCCACGTTGGGCTCTCTGCTCAGCAGGGAGCCTGCTTCCCTCCCTCTCTCTCTGCCTGCCTCTCTGTCTACTTGTGATCTCTCTCAGTCAAATAAATAAAATCTTTAAAAAAAAAAAATCTTTTACTATAAACTAAAGATAAAAGATGTCATAGAAATGAAAAGGCAAACTTTTTATGGCTGGGACTTGCTTACAGTGTGCTTTAAATTTAAAATGGAATAAAAACATTATTATATTTGACCCTTTAATGTAATTTCATCCTTTAAATATTTTCTGTTTTTTCCATTAGATGATCATGCAATTACCACAGAATATAAAATTGAGGATAAGATATTAGTTAAAATTGTACATATATATAGCACACATATTATATACTTTTTAAAGAAAAATTTGAATAATGGAGTACAAATGGGAAAAAAACTGAGAAAAGACATTAAATAAAATTTAAAAGTCAATGCTTGTCTTATTTGCCTTTCATTATTATCTTGATTCAGTGTGTAGGAACTCTCTGAAACTAAGCAGTCAGAGACAATTCTCCGCAGTCTCTTGGATTTCTTGTGAGTAGAGGCACTGACAGTGTTTGCTCTGGACTACCTTTTCAAAGATGCTTATAAGGCCAACATGCTGTCCAGTAAAATAAAGTGATCTCTCTCTAGGGCAAACTTTGTGCAGGTTTGCCTGCAGGTCCTTACAAAAGACTGGGGTTTCTAAACTCAGATTCCTCAGCTCAAATGCAAACTACTATCTGTGCAGCACCCACCTGGGCCTGCACCATGTAAACCTTGTGGGACTTGGGGAGTACAGGGAACTGAGGGGAACATGAAGCTCATGCTGACTGCTGCACTGTGAGTAACAATGTCCTTCATATCTGACTCAGAAATCCTGTCTTCTACCAGCATTGGTGAAATTGTGCAGGCTAACTTGTGAATTTGTAAACAGGGTAAAATCTTAGACCCTTCACAGTTTTTGATACCAGACACAACAGAGGGGTTCTCTTGTATTCCCCTGGAGATAAACTGGAATTTTTTGCTATTATTTTTTTTTACTTCAAGAAAATTTACTGTTGAATGATGGTGACAAGATGCTCTTGGAACCATTTCCAGAATGCTAGAGCCAAGATTACAAAATGAAACAAGAAAAGGAAACGGAGACTTCAGAGCTTAAAGAGCAAATAATAATTCAAACTTATGAGTTGGAGAGCCAAGAAGGAATATAGTATACATTACAATTAGCTGACAAAGGAAAAAAACAGTAGCTCATAAAAGGAAAGAAATAAATAATAAGCTCTTGAACTTAGTAAAAGCTGAGATAAATTGGACCCATTAATCTCCAGACGCACTCATGATCTCTTCTCTTTGATCCTCACTCTGTCTAACCCATGGGTGCTAGTTTCTGTCTTTATGATGTGACATTCCTTTTAGTCTTGCAATCTCACCTGGAGGCTTGAAACAGACTCTGACAACTGCCAGCAAGAGATTTTAAGATGCCACTGGGTAAACAGACTTCCTTTGCCTGTTTGATTTACATGTATTTCATTTGTTTTGATAAAATGCCTTGACTTCTGAGCTACCAAAGAAAACTATAGAATGAGATAGCTAAAGAGAGAGACAGAGAACAAGACACAGAGAGGTATAAAAAGAATTCAAGTCTATACTTCTCATTGTATAGGTAAGGAAAGTAAGAGCTAGAGAAATTAAAGAATAACTTGATGTTGCTATATTTTAAATTGATTATGACGAGCCAGGAATCCATATCATAGGAATCTCTAAAACAGAGAAAAGAAAGGCATCGTTTCTCATGTTTTTATTTAACAGTATCACTTAATTATTTTTGACAATTATTTCTTTTTTCTAATATGGTCTTCAGAGAAAAGTTGCTACATTTGAGCTATAGAAAATCTCAGTTTAAGATCTTTGAGACTTGAAATGCATTTTTTAAAAACAGGGTTTTTTTTTAAAAGATTTATATATTTATTTGAGAGAGAGAGCGCATGAGTGGGGAGAGAGCTAGGAGGAGGGGAGAGAGATAAAATCCTCAAGCAGCCTCTCTGCTGAGCCTGACTTGAGGCTGGGTCCCAGGACCCTGAGATCATGACCTGAGCTGAAATCAAGAGTCAGCCACTTAACCAACTAGCCACCCAGGCACCCCTTAAAATGAGATTTTACTTATGGCATTATTTATTCTAATCATGAACATTGTAAAATGGCAAATTTCAAGTAGATTTTTAAACTGTGCTCAAACTTGTGAAAATTTTTCAGAAGTCACCATTGGGTCAAGAGATATCAGCCCTTTAAAACAATTCTAGGGAATTGTTTGAATCAGCCCCACATTAGTTCCCATGTTCCAATCTCCCCGAATCTTGACAACTTAGTAAATCTCCTTTGATCTGTAGTTATCAGTATGTCTCAGCATCTACTAATGTTCTTCAGAGTAAGCTTATTTTTCTATTCACCATCTTTCCTCCAAGATCACAAAATAAACTTGTGATTCAAGGAGTTATTTGCAGGACTGATACTATGCACTCATGACTGTTACCACTGCTGGGTCAGATGTCTTTCCTAGCCTCTCTTCCTTTTATATTTTTTGTTGTTGTTGTATTTTGCTTGATGCTTATGACTAAATCTACCAACTATCTAACCTTAGCTCAAAACACAATCCATTTGATTACCTATATTACAGGGGTACCTCCTCTTAAACTTATTGAATCAGTCTTCCTGGCTCCAGGGCAACCAGTGTTAGTAAATTAAGACACCAGTATACCAGCAGTAGTTCAGTTCTTTATCCTCTCAGAGGTGATTTTAGAGATTTTATTCACTTGCAGACAGTAGGTGTCCTCTTAAAATCTCTTCACTTTTTTAGAGTCTCAGATGCCTCCTTCAATTATTTCTTCTATCCTTACCAATTTTAAAATCATTTTTTTCACAGAGAAGATAGAAGCAAAATTGGATTGGTTTATTCCTTCTCTTTCACCCAGTGGCTTTTCTATGATTCCTGAGCAGAGAATGTCACTTGTTCGACTTTCTTATAGTTTAAAAATTTTTTTTAAACTTTTTTAACTGCATCATACTTTTAAAAGACTCAATTCATCTGAAGATATAGTACTTCTGATTCTATTCTTAAAAAATCTATGACGGTCTCACATCCATCCTCTGTCATACCCTCTTCTTTTTATCTTTGCTCGTGTCTTTTATTCTTTTTTTTTTAAGATTTTATTTATCTATCTGACAGAGAGACAGAGATCACAAGGAGGCAGAGAGGCAGGCAGAGAGAGAGAGGGAGAAGCAGGCTCCCCGCTGAGCAGAGAGCCCGATGTGGGGCTTGATCCCAGGACCCTGAGATCATGACCCGAGCCGTAGGCAGAGGCTTAACCCGCTGAGCCACCCAGGTGCCCTGCTTGTGTCTTTTAAAATCGGAGCTCATTAGGAATCGTCAGTTTATCCATGTTGACTTATTTGGGTCCTTCTTCTTCTTCTGCCTCATTTGTAATCATGTGGCAAGAATGGCCTCTTTGATAATATTCTAAACCTTTAGCTCTTTTCTCTTTCAAGGACTCGTGCCATGTAATTATGCCTATTTTTCTCTTCTCAACTTCATAAGGTCTGTCTCCCTAAAATCTAGGCTGTTTATTATGCCCAGTATTCCTCTCACTGGTTATCATTAAGTACATAGTCATGCAGTTACAGACAAGAAGCTAAGAGTCAAAAGGTCTGGATTGTAATCCCATATTTTGTTCATAATTCAACCATGGAGATCAGTTTTTTTAACTTCTCTGAGCCCCAAATTCACCATTGGAAAAGTGAAGTTAATATTCTAATACTTAACTCATAAATTACTGAATGAAAAAAATATATAGTATATAAAAAGTGACTGCCATGTTATCCGATAAATACCCTCCCTTACTCATAATCCAAATATTTCTCTTGTTGGTCAGAATTAAGTTCCAAGTGACAGATCTCTTAACTATTTAGATGAAATTATCAGTAAAACAAGTCAAGAGCATGTCAAAGTTTTGGTTTATTAGAGATTTAGAATGCTCTAGATAGCTGAAAATGACCATCACTACCATAGCTTGCCTTTATGGAAGTTTTTGCGATCTGATCATACAAATTTACCATCCATTCTCTCTTTCCACAATGTGTCCAAGAGTGAAATTCCACTATAATATTGTTTGTCTTCTCTCCTTTTTTTCCATGGGTTTTCTCATGGGCTTTTGTCATTGCTCATAGCAATATTCCTTCAGTCTTGAGTTTCAAACCACATATGTTCCTAAGTTTACTTTGTTGATTACTCATACTAAGTATGAGTAATAACACTAAGGAGAAATTCAAGGACATAAGTAGCATTATTGACCTCTTCTTAACTGTTATATCATTTGTATGAAGCATTTTCTTTACTCTTTTTCCAAGCCACATTATTTAAGAATAATATATTGCTTACTTGGCAATAAATGATCAAAAGAAACTGGTTAAATTGTTGAAAATTGTTTCTATGAAAGTGGCTAGAAAGTAAGAGGATAGGGAGTCTGTTCCTTTTTGAAACAAACCTTGGTTCACTATTTGACTTTTTAAACCATGTGTTTAAAAATAGAAAAAAAAAAGCTAATCTTTACAAAGAAAGAAAAGGCAGTTGCTCTCAAGGTTTCCATGATTTAATGGAAGACATCAAATGGTATTTGGTTATGTAGTATTAGAAGCACATACAAAATGTTTGGGGAGAACATAAGGAAGTACATTCATTCTTCTTTGGGCAAAGAGGTGATAAGAAGCTACACAGATTAGGTCTTCTTTGGTTAGAGCCTTAAATTTTTAAATGGTTTTAAGTTGTTTTTAAATGTTTAGTGGTTTTCCAGTCAAAATATAGGGAAATGATATTCATATCTATCCAGGGAAAATAGAATTAGCAAAGGCATGAGAACATGAAAGTACTTTCACTTCTCAGTAACTCTGTGTCATTACTATGGCTAGACTGTGCCATAATCTACATAAATGCCAGGTGATAGGGCTAGAGAGTTTATTTAAGTGAAGATGGCATAAAGCCTTGGGGTGCTTAGATAGCTCTGTTGGTAATGTGTCCAATTCTTGGTTTCAGCTCAGGCCAGGATCTCAGGATCCTGAGATTGAGCTCACAGTCTGCTTGAGAGTCTCTCTCTGTCTCCCTCAGCCCCTCTCCCCAACTCATGTGCACTTGCTCTCTCTCTCTCTCTCAAATAAATAAAATCTTTTTTAAAAGATGGTACAAAGCCTTACATGTCAATCTATAGAAAAATGTCTTTTGAGTCAGAAATCCAAGCATATATGCTGGATGACCTCACCATCTATCCAGTGGGTTAGTCAATAACTGAGAAGTCATCCTTGACCCACATATCTCTTAACCCACATTTCTCACCTATCACCAACTGTCACTTCCTATGAGTAGATCCAAGTGAAGCACAAAGATTTTGTGCAATGCATTTTCTGCACAACTGTATGAGGCAGCCCTGTCCACCTTATTCCAAATTCCTACCATTTCCTAACTAGGGATAACTCCTTCCCTTCCATTCTCTGCTGGTAACCAGAATGATCTCATCAAAATGCAGATGCTACTATGTCAATCCTCCTACTTGTAATATTATAGTGACTTTTCATTTCTCTTAGGATAAAAACCAATATCCTTAACATGCTCTTCAAAATTCTGCAGGGTTCAGGTCTAAGTATCATCTCCCCATCTCCATCATGTCCCACCATTACATGGAGCAATTGCTGTCCTCCAGCCACAATGGCCTTTTCCAGTAATTTAACACTTACATATGCCCTCCACCAGTGGCCCTTTGTGCAAAACATAATACTCCCGTAACTTTGAACCCTCTTCCAGTACTTTCCATCACTCCCATTACTATTTTCACAGTTGCCTAAATAATTTCTATTCATCCTTTAGATATGCACCCTCATGATATTAATGTATATATCTTCTGTGGAACCAATCATGACTGTGATATTAAATTCATTTATAAAACCACTTGACTAAAGATTATCTTCTCTCCTAGACAAGTTCAATGTGAACAGGACCTATATCTACATTAATACATTTAATTCATAAATGAATAAATAACATGCTTATTGAAATCTTCAAGAGTTCTGTAAAGGCCTTAGAGAACAACAGATAATTTTTGCTTACACAGCAACAATCCCAGAAAAATTGGCTCCCCAATGCCATGAATACGATTGAAATGGATGAGTTGTCTTGAAATGTCAATATACAAAACACAAAAAAATACACAAATAAACATAAGATATAATTGGAAGTGAGCTCTGAAATGGCACACTTAAGATTTTATGTCATCTAAGCAATGTGACAGGTTTTTACCATATTTTAGGTGGCCCACCCTTAATCCTCTCTGATTCCTATTTTCATCCTTTTTAAAAATGCTAAGAACAGATTATAAGGAGATTGATAAAAACACAAAACCTCTTCAATAAGAATCTCCTCTTCCATTTCCTTCTAAGTAAAAATAAGTGTTATCCTCAAAGCTTCTAGCCATCAGCAGGCCAGATAACCCATCTGTTTTTTTAATTAAACAGACAGAACATTACTTCATTGGAATTGGACACTCTCCAATCTTTCTAAAGTTTTTCTACCCACAGAGCTGTTCATCTATTTTTTAAAAAATCAGGAATGATCCTCATATTCACTCCTTTACTAAAAGTAGATATCCTGATTTGCCAATATATTTACTTCCTTAACCTATTTGAAACCAGATTCTCTTTCCAGAAGAATAATGATTAATATTTTAATTTAACTAACTGTGTTTAATTATATCTTCTATTTTTAGATAAGTAAGAAAAGCAAAGTTTTGAAGTTACCAGTAAATGATTAGCAAGAAAATTCCATTTTCTATTAACAATAACTCAGTAAGTCACCCAACAGCTAACTGCCACAGTCATAAAGAAATTAATTGCCCACCTTTGAACAATCATTTATACAACAAAGGTTTATATTAAATACTTGTCAGGCACTCTACTTAACCTGGGAAAAAAGATGAAAGTTATAGTTCCTGCCTTCAAGGAGTTCAGAGTCTAGGAGAGGAGAAAGAAAATTAATACAACTTGATAGGTACTAGGACAGATTTCAGTAATGCCAGTTGAAAGAAAAGAAAATGATCCTAACAAAGGAGAAAGGGAAATTTAGGATGAAAAAAACTTCATGAGTCTTTGAAAATTAAAGGGCTGAAGAAACTCTAAAAGATGAAAGCAAAGGCTAGAAAAGCAAGTAGTATTCATGTTTTTTAAAAAAAATTTTGAATATATCACACTGGAGAGTTTACATTTTATCTTAAAGTTGAAGAGAAAAGATAGTAAGAACACTTATGACATCAAATTTCTCACTTAGAAAAATTATCTTGACAGTGATATGGAAGATTAACTTGAAAGGAGAAAAACTTTCCATAAAGCCTAAAAACAATAACTCCTAAAATAGAAGACAGTTTCAAATTATAAAGAAATATTATACCTAAGCTATCTAAAAGGTTTGAAATACTCTTCTTGCAATGCAAATAATTTTTTAAAGATTTTATTTATTTATTTTAGAGAGAAGAGAGAGACAGCATGACCAGGAGAGGTAGAAGGAGAGGGAAAGAGAGAGAATGTCAAGCAGACTCCATGCTGAGCATGGAGCCTGATGTGAGGACACTGATTAGGCTCCTGACTCTCAATATAGGATGTTAACTATGTCACCTATCTGTTTTCATGCTGTGCAGTACTGTCTTCAACCTTGAATATAATGTGCCAGCATTCGATGCCTTTGTTAGAAACCACAACCTTGAGCTGTAACCCAGAGAATTTAAGACAAATTGCCCTAGGAGAAAGTGATATACCTTTTCCTTTACATGCATTAAACTATCTTTAAAATTAAGAGGAAGATAACTTCATATTATTATAAAAATATAAAAAGAAGAATCAAGTTGAACCACCAGAAAGTCCTTATATATGGACCATATCACTTTAGTCCCTCAAAGGTTCACATTTGAACCGCTACACATTTGGCTGCTACATTTGAAACTCCAGGGGCAGAGCATCTGGGTGAGTCAGTCAATTAAGAGTCTGACTCTTGACTTCCATTCAGGTCATGATCTGAGGGTCATGAGATCCAGTCCCACATTGCGCTCCAGCCTGCACATGGAGCCTGCTTAAGATTCTCTCTCTCCCTCTCTTTCTGCCCCTCCCCACTACACCCCACACCCCTGTGTGTGCCTGAGTATGTGCATACATTTCTCTCCCTCTCTCTCTATCTCAAAAGAAAGAAAGAAAGAAAGGGAACTCCGGGGGCACTATTACTTAGAATTCTGTGTGAAAGGCACACTTCTTCCCCCAACTCCCCTTGTATACACTTCATAGTATATCTGAATTGCATCTTGTGGAGGTTTTTTTGTGTTTTTTTTTTTTATAAACATATATTTTTATCCCCAGGGGTACAGGTCTGTGAATCGCCAGGTTTACACACTTCACAGCACTCACCCCAGCACATACCCTCCCCAATGTCCATAACCCCACCCCCCTCTCCCAACCGCCTTCCCCCGAGGAACCCTCAGTTTGTTTTGTGAGACTACGAGTCACTTATGGTTTGTCTCCCTCCCAATCCCATCTTGTTTCATTTATTCTTCTCCTACCCTTAACCCCCCATGTTGCATCTCCACTTCCTCATATCAGGGAGATCATATGATAGTTGTCTTTCTCCGATTGACTTACTTTGCTAAGCATGATGTGGTATATATACACAATGGAATACTATGCAGCCTTCAAAAGAAATGAAATCTTGTGGAGTTTTATAAGGCAGTGGTCCTGGAATCACTTCCACTGAGTTGCTCTTTGTGTTAAGCCTCTGGCTTTTATAAAAAGCTGGAAATAGACATAAGAAATCGCTCCTACATTTCAGTATACATATTGTTAATATATTGTCTTCTTCAGTAATCAGTGTATTCCATATGAAGTCCCACAGAGAAATATACATTTTTAATTTGATGTTTGCACAAATCTAAAGCTAGTTTCTTCAAAGAAAAGTAGAAAAATGCACAAAACACTATCAAGTCTAGAAAAATAGTGAGTCCCTATTCATTGCATCCCTAAGATGGAAGAAGTTTGCTGTTGACTGGCCAAATTCAAAAATAATCTTTGAGCTATAGTTTCAAATATCTTTTGGGAATGTCTAATTTCAGTGATGCTGGAGATATGAGAAGGGGCCCAACTGTTTCACTTCCTTGAAAAGAAGCAATCTCCCCATCTAGATCTCATTGCCTTCTTCCCTCTTAAAAAGCCAACTAGGAACCAGAGTAAGCCTGAGGGAAAATAAGTATACTTTGATCTGCCTAGTCTAAGAAAAATAAGTACTCAGAAGTAAACTAACTCACCAGCACTGGGGATTCCACCAGACTTTGACTCAAAGTTGAGGTTAGAAAAGAATGATATTCCTTTTTCTGGTATTGTTCCCTGTGGATATATGTCTCCTGAGAGGTGGTAATGGAAAAGAGAGGCTGAATATTCGGGACACTTCTTTATTTCCATGGAAGTATCCATTCTGACAGATGTAGAATACCTAAAATTGTTCAAAAGAGAAATTTTAGATACTAAAACATATTATAAAACCGTAATTATTCAAATGTGGTATTTCCAGACTGATAAATTGAACAAAAGTTTTTTTATTTTTATTTTTTAAGACTTTTTCATTTATTTATTTGACAGAGAGAGAGAGACAGAAAGAGAGGGAACACAAGCAGAAGGAGTGGGAGAGGGAAGCTCAGGCTTCCCGCTGAGCAGTGAGCCCAATTCTGGGCTTGATCCCAGGACTCTGGGATCTTGACCTGAGCTGAAGGCAGCTGTTTAACGACTGACCCACTGAGGTGTCTCTAAAATAGTTTAAGGATTTATTGATTTATTTATTGAGGGAAATATAAAGAGAGGGAGAAGTGGGAGGGGCAGAGGGAAAGGGAGAGTGAGAATCCATGAGCAGACTACCTGCTGTGTGTGTGAAGCCCAATGCAGGGCTCTATCCCAGGACCCTAAGATCATGACCTAAGCTGAAATCATTAGTTGGATGCTTCACCAGCTGAGGCACCCAGGAGCCTCTGAACAAAATTGTTTTAACCAAGGGAGTAACACAATCAGATTTGCATTTTGAGGGGCACCTGCGTAGTTTAGTCGGTTGTCTGCTTTCAGCTCAGATCATGATCCCAGGGTCCAGGGATAGAGGCCCATGTGGGTCTTTCTGCCCAGCAGGGAGTCTGCTTCTGCCTCTTCCTCTGCCCCCTCCTCCTTCCCCTGATCATGCACAGGAGCATGCTCTCTCTCTCTCAAAAAAATAAATAAAATCTTTTTTTTTTTTTTTTAAGATTTGCATTTTGAAAGAGGAACTGGAAAGTGGATTAAAAGAAGGCAAGAGTGGACCCTGGAATAACACTTTCTAAGCCTTTGTGGTAATCCAAGTAGGGAGTAACAGGGGACTGAACAATGGAAATGGCAGAGGGAATGGAGATAAATGTAAGAAGTCCATGAAATACCTTAAAAATTAAGAACATTGTAACTTGCAAATTGACAAGATGATGGAGGTAAGAGAAAGGAAAGACCTGAGAATGGTGCTAAGATTCCTAAATTCACCACCTGGTGGATATGGTGTCATTCACAGATATGGGAAACAATAGGAGTAGAAAGTTCAGAAAGAAGATATTCATTAGGGTTTTGAGATAGTTTTAGTGTAAGATAACTGTATGATACACAAACAGAGATACGGTGGTTGTTGTTTGAGTTCAGAAGGAATTATGGCCTGAAAATGTAGATTTGGGAGTCAGCAACATAGAAGTAATTCTTAAAGCCATGATAGTGCTGAACAACACCCAAGTGAATGTGTACAGGGGGAAAAGATGTATGATAAAGCTTTAAGTTTAACCTAAAGATAGTAAATATTGGTCAAAGGAGATGACAAAAAGCAAGACAGAGAAACTGGATGAAAAATGGGAGAGTGATGTATCAGAAACAACTAGGGAAAGAGGGGTTTTTCAAAAAAGGAGTTGAATGTGACATTGGGTCAACAGTGTCAAAGATTAGTGATAGGTCAAGTAAAAATAAAAAGAACTGAACTGAAAAATATCCATTGAACTCAGAACAATGAAGTCAGGACCTTGACAGAGTAGTTCAGTGAAATGAAAAGCATCTATATGGCAGAAGATTGAGAAATGAAAGCAAGGAGCAGAAGCAGGGGAATATAAACAACAGTTTTAAGAGTTTCAAATGTAAAGAAAAGAAAAAAATGGAGAAAAATAAGGTAATATTAGAAAAAGACATCACAGGGAGATTTTATTGATGTAATTGTTTCTGTGGTTCATTATTTGGTTAGTTGTTTTTGTTGTATACATTTGTTTGTTTTTTAGATAGGCAAAAATTGAATATGTTTAAATGATTATAGGAAAGCATGGTAGCCACAGAGACAACCCCAATGATCCCTACCTCCTAGTGTTCATGTAATATCCCCTGGACATACACTGAATAGTACAGATCTGTGCAAGTAATGGAAATGTGTAGAAATAATGGTGTGTGATTCCTAAGCTAAATGATAAAAGACAATATGACTTCTGCCTTGCTTTCTTGAATCACTAGCTCTGGAGGAAGCCAGCTGTCATCTTGTGAAGACACTCAAGCAGCCCTATGGAGTCTTTCATGTGGCAAGGAACACTCATCCTGCTCACAGCTAGCAAGAAACTGAGACCTCCTGCCAATAGCCATGTAAGTGAGCCATTTTGAAACAGATTCTCCGCCCCGATCAAGCATTCAGATTACTGTCCCCTGAGGCTGACATCTTGACTGCAACCTCACAAGAGAGTCTGAGCCAAAATTTCCCACATTCCTAACCTACAGAAACTGTGATAATAAATGTGTGTTGTTTTAAGCTGGTAAATTGTTATGCAGCAATCAATAACTAACACAAAAGTTATAGTATTAAAAGGGAGAGGTTAAAAATACAAAGAAGAAAGAAATCATCAATATGGAAAGTATGCAAGGGCAGGTAGAAAAAGAAAGCATTCTGTAAGTGAGATGATCAGCTTCAGATCAAAATAAGGGTGTCTCTTTTATTTCATAGGAGGGAAATAAAAGGATGGGTATTTGAGGTCAAAGCTGTTGATCAGTGGCAGGGAGTGAAGAAGTATGCATCTGATATTCTCAGTTTTCTCAGTAAGAAAAAAGGGGTAATATGTTAAGAGTACAGAAGGAGGTAGGAGAGGTCTACAGTTTGAAGAGGATGGGGATTAAGAAGCGCCCTTATGATAAGCACCAGGTGTTGCATGGAAGTGTTAAATCACTATATTGTACACCTGAAACTAATATTACATTGTATGTTAACTAACTGGAATTTAAATAAAACTTTGAAAAATTTTAAAAATATAAAATTATTTAGGAAAAAAAAAAAGAAAGAAAGAAATTTTACATAGCCTCTGTAGAGAACAGGAAAGAGGTGACCAGGGAAACATAGAAGGATTTTTCAGTAGCACTGAGAGCCCAGTTAATGTCAGAGATTATGAATTTTTTATGTAACCAGTAAGTGGATTCTCTCCAAAGTAGAGGTGAGCTATAGGAGTACCTGTTGGCAAAGTCTCAGAAAGGAACTTTGGATCATACTTCAAATTAAGACAAAGTTGCCTGTACTGTGGTCTAATCACAGTTTGATAATTAAAATTGGCAAGTGTTATTGAAGAGAAGCACAGTGCCTTACATCATGCAAAAATAGAAAACTGTTTGGCCAAGAAAATTCACACTAATCCTCCAATACTTGTTCTACAGAGCTATAAGCTATGTAACTAGCTTTTTAAAAAGGTCAACCAATCTAATAGTATAAAAAATCAATAGAAATATTTTCTGGGTTTTATTAATGATTTGTTATTTTTTGCTTTTCCATATAATCAACTTTTCATTCTCTTCTAGTCTCTCTTAGTCCTTTAATAGGCAATTATTAATGGAGTCTAATGGAATTGTCGCAAAAGTTACCTCCCTTCATGCTTATATGTAATAAATTGCATTCTTCAGAATTGGCCCATCACACTTGTTGTAATGAGCACTGGGTGTTTATATATAAGTGATGAATCATTAGATTCTACACCAGAAACTAATATGACACCGTATGCCAACCAACTAGAATGTAAATAAAAACGTGAGAGGGAAAAAAAAAAAGAATTTGTCCATCATATATGTTTCACCCATTGAACACAACATATACATAAACTTAATCTAACAAATAACTAGGAAATAGTTGTTATGTTCTAATCTACAAAGTAAAAATTCCCCTCTAAAATAAATACCCATCATTGGAATTCAAATAGCAGAGCAGTAGTATACAAACCAACTTCAAACCAACTTCAGTCTAACTAGTTCTAGTTTGCCTCTTTAAGAATTTTTTTTTAATTCCCGAATAAACCATGCTTAGCAAGATTTATACAATCCCACCATGCATTAGCTGAACAATACACAATACCCTAAATATGAATGCAGCTCCTTGTATTAATCATATTCATTAAGGGATAAAATATTTCATACAAATAAAAGTTCTTAGGCCGCAAGGTATGAAATGCAATATTTCTCAGCCATGACTATTTTTATTTTTTTTTTAAGATTTTTTATTTATTATTTGACAGAGAGAGACACAGCAAGAGAGGGAACACAAGCAGAGGGAGTGGGAGAGGGAGAAGCAGGCCTCCCGCTGAGCAGGAAGCCCGATGTGGGGCTCGATCCCAGGACCCTGGGATCATGACCTGAGCCAAAGGCAGACACCCAAGGACTGAGCCACCCAGGTGCCCCATCCATGACTATTTTTAAAGAAGTGTATTTCTGAAAATACCTTGGGCTTTACTTCAGCAAATAATAACACACACTAATGCAAACAGATACAATGCCAAGTCGTTATTCCCATCCTTATTAAGGCAAATAGTCAGACCAACCTGAAGCACTATAAATAATGAGAGTGTTAAACTGAATACAATGAATAATTCATGAAACCTAATTCTTCCAGCTTCTTTGGCAGTTCTTTCACAGCCAGCTGAAACAATGCAGAATGATTACAAAGATGTATCATCTGTACTGTTGGGGTGTATGACTTATCTTTTAAACTAGATCATTTATTTAAAAAATAATAATCATATTATGGATACTTTGCATTCTAAATGTTTGTTTTTTAGGATAATATGATGCAAATGTACCTTTTTGGAGTTTAGAAATGAGATAATGTCCAAGGGGTATCTGCCTCACAATTGAGACCTGAAGTAAGGGTTAAGTGGAGCTCCAAGAGTACACTGGAATAGTCTATAACTCTCAGAGTCATTGTGTTCCTTTTGTGATCCAACACTTCACCAGCATGAAAAAATATAGTATCATCAAAAAGGATCCTGGGCATTAAGTGAGCTGAGACACTAATTCTATTTCTGGATCTGCAATTGACTTGATTTGGCCCCACCCATAACAATGAAACTTATCTAAACTTTAATCTCTTACTCTATCACATTTGAGTATGGACCCAAATAACCATGAGGTTCCTTCTGTTTTCTATATTCATCAATCTACATCACCAACAAACCCATCTCCCAGCTTCTAACCATATTCTATTTGATTATAAGAATAATGAAGGCAGAGATAGGCCTATTTTGTTCACAACATATCCTCAGCACCTAGCATAATACCTGACCCACTGGAATATTTAAATAAATATTCATCGAATAAACAAATGAATCCATTCCAATTGAGAAACACAAATTCAATCCCAAGTCTGTTTCTTTTTTCACACAATATTTAATACAGCAAAAGTTTGGAACAGCCAAAGCCCCAAGTTACTGAAACCAACTAAAGATAAAGGAATTATTACATTCATCAACAAATATCTTATCATTTGGTTTTCTCACCAAATTATCAGAGCACATATTTTCCAAAGTGTATTGCGGAGCAAGAATAGAATATGTTGGATACCTGGGTGGATCAGTCAGTTAAGTCCCTGCCTTCTGCTCAGGTCATGATCTCAGGGTCCTCAGACTGAGTCCCATATCAGACTCCTTGCTCATCAGGAAGCCTCTTCTCCCTCTGCCTGCCGCTCCCCCTGCTTGTGCTCTCTCTCTCTCTCTCTCTCTCGCTCTGACAAATAAATAAAATCTTTAAAAAAAAAAAAAGAATGGAATATGTTTTTGTATTTACTCAGTGTAGCTAGACTTAAGACTAGCATTCTGATTATGAATTGACTATCCTTTTCTATAGTAATCCTACTGTAAAGGAACAAATTCTCTCCCTCTCCCAATACACATATATGAACGAATGCACACTTAAGCCTATATCTCACCTCAAAACACAGACTCAAAGACTATACACAATAAAAATGGGTTTAAAGTAGATACCATGGAATATTCTGGAAGAGAATATTCTGTAGTTGCTGACAACTTCATGCTTACAACAGTCTATTTTGTATTTTATCCCCGTTGTTTGATTCAACCTTTGGTCTATGGAATTTTGGCATTATACTCAAGAATCAAGGTTTAGCACTCTGTTCCCTACCTCAGGAATCCTTCCTGACTTAGGATAGCAGTGTGGGGGAGGAATATTTTAACTTGGATTCCAAAACATATGAAATTTATTCAAGCAGGCTATTGTAACCATTCAAAATATGAAAGAAAGACAATTTATATCTAATAAAAGCCTCTATAACAGATACCTTGTACTATATTGTGCTTTGTATAATAATGATACAATATGAAAGATTATAATGTAAGCCGTAAAGTATAGCAGAAAATCCCAGAACCACTTAATGAAGACATTGTGGTGACTCTTATAATAGATACCCAATATTTACTCTCCCATTCTTCCACTGAGTAGCATAACTGCAACTTCAGAAATTTATTTAAGCTCAAATTTGCCAGTGGTTGTTTTGGGAATGAGTATGTGGTACAATTACTATCATTTAGACGTGAGAAGAGAAATACTAGAAGCTTTTAGAAATATTATTCCTTCTTTCAAGGCAGTGGGAAAAAAAAACTGGTATCTCTCTATAGCTAGAAATTAATAAGAAAACATATGGCCCAGACTGCAGTGGGGGAACAGGAAACCAGCCTTGGTTTGAAACCCAAAACCACTGATATCATAATGGAAAATCAGAAAGAGCCTAGGTTCCAATGACATTAGTGTATCACTAAAACAGTTAAATCTGTAGCCCGCTTTACTTCTGGATTCTCTTTTATTTGAGAAAATAAATGTCCTTATTAGTTTAGGTTAGTTAAGTGTGGGCTCTGTTCCTTGAAGCCCAAAGAATCCCATTTGACACAATTAATTTTCTATATGTGGAGGCCATCTCCTATGTAATTCTAAATAAGCATATAATTAAGGTGATTCAAGATGATTTTTTTTAAAACCAGAATTTTAAAAAGAATAACAGCAAACCAGTTAAGAGCTCAGCCGTACATATCATAAATAATTACACACAATAGCCCACTCTGAGCACACAGTATACTCAGCAAATATTTCCTACTTGATTTATCAGGTTTTTTATTTGATCATTCACAAGTGATTTCTTTAAATATTAAACACAAAAGGCATCCTAGAAATAAAACTTTATGTGTCAGTCTGTCATTGTGGAAAGAACTTTATGGAGGTTAGAGATGGAAAAAGCCTGTCTGATTTGTCCCTTTGTCAAGGCACGAGTTTCTTACAATGTATTTTCTCGTTAAAATTATCCAAAGGGTCTCAATCCTGAGGCTTTAATGAATAAGCTGACTTCTAGCTGTGATTGAAATGAGCTTCCCCCCCCCCCCTGAGGAATAATACTACAAATGTGATCAAGTGAATTACTGAGGGATTTCACCCTACTCTATAAGACTCCTGGTCTGTTCCAGGTGATAATCTCTAAATACAGAGAATGAGGAAAGGGCAAATGTTGTATATTTGTAATAGTAAAATGGAAACTCAAAAGAGAAATTAAATTCAACAGAAAGAGTTGCTCTCAGCTTCCACCACAACTACAGACAGATATAAATTCCATGTGAAAGTAAACTTTCTAAAACATCATTCCAATTATAAGGGCCATAAAAACAACCTCAATATTTTTCACTTGGCCTCACCTCCTAACGTGCATCAACCACACTAAAGAGTCGGGATTTACAGTTTCTTAGGATATATTTACTCTTCCCATGGTTTTGTTTGCAACGGTTCCTTTGTTTAAGATGAACTCCCGCTCCTCCCATCCCTTCCACAACAGCCCTCCACTCCTGCCTCTATTCTGTTCTCTCATCTCTTCCCTATTCTCTCTTCCTCTCTTTCTCCCAGTTCCCCCTCACCATTTCAGGTCTAATTCAAATCTTTGAGCATTCCTTTCCTCTGAATTCCTGTAAAGGAAAGTCTGTGCCACAAAATTCCATGTCCTGATTTAATGAGGCAAAATGGTATGATGAAAAGCATGGTCTTTAAAAGGAAATAAGAATTCGGCTCTGACATTCAAGAGCAGACCCTCAAAAAATACTACTGGTTATTATTATTAATAGCAATAACAATAATCAGTTATTAAAAGTTGATTTAGCTGTGTGGCAATTTTATGATCCTGAGCAAGACATTTAACCTATCAAAACCTCAGTTTTTCTATCTGTAAAACCAATAACATCTGTCCACTAACCTCATAAAATTGTGAAAACTGAAATGAGATGATATGTGTGATAGTGTTTGTAATGATTATACAAATATTTACATGATAGATTCTAAGAGAGATATTGAATATACTCATTAAAAGATTATTAATAATGAGAGAATGCTTATGTTGCAATGGCAAATGAACAAAGAAAAATAAACAGTTGTTCAACAATGTGATAAAAACTACATAAAAAGTACATTTTATGAAAGAGTCTAATGAGACGTTAGTAGTAGTTTTCAGGGCAGGAACTAAGCTAAATCAAGTGGGTTGCACAGGCACAAAATTTAAGAAGGCACTCTCTTATTTCCTTCAAAAGCAAGGTCAGCCTCCTTAAATTTTCTGCCCAAGACAATATTCTGGATACCCAGATAAAGCTACAATGCTAGGGCAACAGAGGGCCAATTTAGAGCTGAAAAGCAATGGCTAAATAATTGGCACACCAATTAATTAAAACTTCCAGTAGGAAGACTATACTTAACTGTTTTTCTTATAATCAATTTGTTTCTAAAGATAAATTCTGGGGCAGCTGGGTGGCTTAGTCATTAAGCATCTGCCTTTGGCTCAGGTCATGATCCCAGGGTCCTAGGATCAAGCCCCACATAGAGCTCACTGCAAAATGGGAAGCCTGCTTCTCCCTCTTCTGCTCCCCCAGCTTGTGTTCCCTCTCTCGCTGTGTCTCTCTCTGTCAAATAAATAAATAAAATATTTAAAACAAACAAAAAAAAAGATAAATTCTGACGAAGGGCAAAGTCCCAACTCCTAGCCAGAAGAAAGCATAAAGCAAAAACAAAAGCCTACCATAGATTTCAATGCAATGAAATAGCTTGCCTTGAGTTGGAACCATAGTCTGCCTGGAATTTTTTTCAGTCACTATATGATTTCATGACCTAGAACAATCAGTGTTCCAAAGAAATATCTCAATAATGATATAGGTAGCATAATGTTGTTGACAGCATGAGAGTGCTGAAACCAAATCAGCCAGTTTCAACTCCCAGTTCCACCACTTGTAGGCCTATTCATTTAAGGCGAATTACCTAATTTCTTTGGGGTTTAATTTCCCCATCTCTAAGTTCAATATAACAATAACACCTACCTGATAATGCTACCATGAAAATTAAATGAGGTAATCTACATGCAGTGATAAGAGTAGTGCATAAAACATAGTAAATCCTTAATAAATCTTGGCTACTATTACTAGCTCATGATTACAATTCTTCTTTTAGTTAAAAAAAAAAAACCATAAATGCCTCTGGGGATAACACTGTAATTTGTGGTTATTTATACTAGACTGTAAATAAAAGATCTGAAGGCAGATTTGGGAGGAAAACATGAGGAATCAGAAGTGGAGATTTAGGAAAACATGTGAGTAGTAGGTTTGTAAAAAAATATCTGGGCCGCCTGGGTGGCTCAGTGGGTTAAAGCCTCTGCCTTCGGCTCAGGTCATGATCTCAGGGTCCTGGGATCGAGCCCCACATCGGGCTCTCTGCTGAGCAGGGAGCCTGTTTCCTCCTCTCTCTCTCTCCGCCTGCCTCTCTGCCTGCTTGTGATTTCTCTCTCTGTGTGTCAAATAAATAAAATCTTTAAAAAAAAAAATAGGGGCACCTGGGTGGCTCATGGGTTAAAGCCTCTGCCTTCGGCTCAGGTCATGATCCCAGAATCCTGGGATCGAGCCCCACATTGGGTTCTCTGCTCAGCAGGAAGTCTGCCTCCCCCCACCCCGCCTGCCTCTCTGCCTACTTGTGATCTCTGTCTGTCAAATAAATAAATAAATAAATTTTTTTTAGAATGTTAAAAATAAATAAATAAATAAATAGAAGAGGAGGCCAGACGGTGGAGGAGTAGCAGACTGAGATGACATCAGGTCACAGGAGTTCAGCTAGATAGTTATCAAACCATTTGGAACACTTACAAACCCAAGAGGAGATCGAAGAGAAGAAGAGCAGCAATTCTGATTTCAACAGAAATCAACCACTTTCTGAAAGGTAGGACATGGAGAGAAATGAATCCAAAGTGACAGGAAGATAGACCATGGGAGGAGGGGTCAGGTACCAGCAAGTTGTGGAGCAGTGGAGCACAAAATCAGAACTTTTAGAAGTCTGCTCCACTGAGGGACTTCACTCCAGAGGCAAAGCAGGTATGGAGGCCTCGCAGGGACAGTGTGGTACAGGTCCCACGGGGTCACAGAAAAACCAGGGGTATCTAAGTGTGGCAGAGCTCACAGGTATCAGAGTGGAGAAACTGACTACAGAGACAGAGCTGAGGAGTGAGCTCTTAGCTTGGGGTGACCTTAAACCATGATCCGCAACAGTCGGGCCACTGCTCTTTGAGCATGGACCCCACAAGTGGCAGATCCAGGGAGACTCACTTTCCTCCTCTGAGCAGTGCAGCAGGAATCTGCTGGGTTTGGAGACTCCAAATGAGGCTGTGCACCAGAGACAAAAAAGCTTGGTCACAGGCCGGGTGAGCGCAGAGTGCAGCCAGAGACTAGGGAGATGGGAGTGACTGACTGCTTTTCTCTGAGGGTACACTGAGGAGTGGGGCCCCAAGCTCTCAGCTCCTCTGGGTGGAGTTTGGAAGGCCGCCATGTTCATTCCTGTCCTCCAGAGCTCTACAGAAAGCACTCAGGGAACAAAAGCTCCCCAGAGTGAACCCTAGCAGATTACTTAGTCCAGCCCCTGGCAAAGGGGGTGCAATTCCACCTCAGGCAAAGATATTTGAGAATCACTGCAACAGGCCCCTCTCCCAGAAGATCAGCAAGAACACCCAGCCAAGACCAAGCACACAGATCAAGGAGAACAGCAGAACTTCAGAGCCAGCGGAAATTAATGCATGGAATTCATGGCTTTCTCCCCATGATCCTTTAGTCTTGCAAAGTTAAATTAATTTTTTTTTAATTTTATTCTTTCCTTATTCTATTTTTTTTAACTTTTCCTCTTTCCTTTTTTAATGTTTTATAACTAGTTTATCTTAACATTATCTTTTTGGGGAAAAAAAATCCTTTCAAACCTTCATTATTATAATCATATTTTATCCTTCATTGTATTTAACCTTATTTTTTGTATACATACAGGGTTTTTTATTTCTAAAAAATTTTGGGATACAATTTCTTCTAATAGATCAAAATATACCCTAAATCTAGCACAAGGCTTTTTTCTAGTGTCCAGCCTGTGCAAATTCTCTCCATTTTTTTTCTTTCTTTTCACAACCAACTTATTTGTTGGTTTCTTTAAAATTTTGGGAGGTAGTTTCTTCTAAAAGACCAAAATACCCAAAATTAAGTGGATGGCTCTCTTCTATTTTTTCTTTTTATCCCCTTTCTTCTCCCCCCGATTTGGGATGTCTTCTGACTTGGTTAGCATATATTTTACTGGGGGTCTTTGCAACCCTTTTAGTATTTTTATTCTCTTGTTCATATATTATTATATGGAAAAAATGACAAGGCAGAAAAATGCATCACAAAAAAAAGAAGAAGAGGCAGTACCAATTGCTAGGGACCTAATTAATACAGACATTGGTAATATGTCAGAACTAGAGTTCAGAATGGCGATTCTCAAGGGCTAGGCTCAAAAAAGGCATAGAAGATATTAGAGATATCCTGTCTGGAGAAATAAAAGCCCTTTCTGGAGAAATAAAAAAACTAAAATCTAACCAATCAGAAATCAAAAAAGCTATTAATGAAGTGCAATCAAAAATGGAAGCTCCTGGGGTGCCTGAGTGGCTCAGTGGGTTAAAGCCTCTGCCTTCGGCTCAGGTCGTGTTCTCAGAGTCCTGGGATTGAGCCCCGCATCGGGCTCTCCGCTCAGCGGGGAGCCTGTTTCCCTTCCTCTCTCTCTGCCTGCCTCTCTGCCTACTTGTGATCTCTGTCTGTCAAATAAATAAATAAAATCTTTTTTAAAAAATGGAAGCTCCTAATGCTAGGATAAATGAGGCAGAAGAGAGAATTAGTGATATAGAAGACCAAATGACAGAGAATAAAGAAGCTGAGCAAAAGAGAGACAAACAACTACTGGACTACAAGAGGAAATTCAAGAGACAAGTGATATCATAACACAAAACAATATTAGAATAATTGGGATTCCAGAAGAAGAAAGAGAGAGGGGAGCAGAAGGTATATTGGAGAGAATTATTGTAGAGAATTTTGCTAATATGGCAAAGGGAACAAGCATCAAAATCCAGGAGGTGCAGAGAACCCCCCTCAAAATCAATAAGAATAGGTCCACACTCCATCATCTAGCAGTAAAACGTACAAGTCTTAGTGACAAAGAGAAAATACTGAAAGCAGCTCAGGACAAGAAGTCTGTAACATACAATGGCAAAAATATTAGATTGGCAGAAGACTTATCCACAGAGACCTGGCAGGTCAGAAAGAACTGGCATGATATATTCAGAGCACTAAATGAGAAAAATATGCAGCCAAGAATACTATATCTAGCTAGGCTATCATTGAAAATAGAAGGTGAGATAAAAAGAATCCAGGACAAACAAAAACTAAAAGAATTTGCAAACACAAAACCAGCCCTACAGAAAATATTTAAAGGGGTCCTCTAAGCAAAGAGAGAGCCTAAAAGTAGTAGACCAGAAAGGAACAGAGACAACATACAGTAACAGTCACCTTACAGGCAACACAATGGCACTAAATGCATAACTTTCAATAGTTACCCTGAATATAAATGGGCTAAATGCCCCAATCAAAAGACACAGGATATCAGAATGGATAAAAAAACAAAACCCATCAATATGATGTCTACAAGAAACTCATTTTAGACCTAAGGACACCTCCAGATTTAAAGTGAGGGGAAGGAAAACAATTTACCATGCTAATGAACATCAAAAGAAAGCTGGGATGACAATCCTTATATCAGATACATTAGATTTTAAGCCAAAGACTATAATAAGAGATGAGGAAGGAAACTATATCATACATAAAGGGTCTGTCCAACAAGAAGATCTAACAATTTTAAATATCTATGCAAAAACATGTGTGCAGCCAACTATATAAACCAATTAATAACAAAATCAAAGAAACACATTGACAATAATACAATAATAACAGGAGGGAACTTTAACACCCCACCCCACCATTGAAATGGACAGATCATCTAAGCAAAAGATCAACAAGGAAATATAGGCCTTAAATGACACGTTGGAACAGATGGACATCACAGGTATATTCAAAACATTCCATCCCAGAACAATATAATACACATTCTTCTCTAGTGCACATGGAACATTCTTCAAAATAGATCACATCCTGGGTCACAAATCAGGTCTCAACTAGTACCAAAAGATTGGGATCATTCACTGCACATTTTCAAACCACAAGGCTCTGAAGCTAGAACTCAATCACAAAAGGAAAGTTGGAAAGAACTCAAAAACTTGGAGGCTAAAGAGCATCCTACTAAAGAATGAATGGGTCAACCAGGAAATTAGAGAAGAATTGAAAAAATTCATGGAAACAAATGATAATTAAAACACAACTGTTCAAAATATGTGGGAAACAGCAAAGACAGTCCTGAGAGGAAGTATATAGCGATACAAGCCTTTCTCAAGAAATAAGAAAGTCTCAAGTACACAACCTAACCCTACACGTAAAGGAGCTAGAGAAAGAACAGCAAAGAAAGCCTAAACTCAGCAGGAGAAGAGAAATCATAAAGATCAGAGCAGAAATAAATGAGATGGAACCCAAAAGAACACTAGAACAAACCAACAAAACTAGGAGATCATTCTTTGAAAGAATTAATAAGATGGATAAACCCCTGGCCAGACTTATCCAAAAGAAAAGAGAAAGGACCCAAATAAATAACATCATGAATGAAAGAGGAGAGATCATAACCAACACCAAAGAAATACAAACAATTATAAGAACATATTATGAGCAACTATATTCCAGCAAATTTTTCAATCTGGAGGAAAGGGATGTGTTCCTAGAGAAGTATAAACTACCAAAACTGAACCAGGAAGAAATACAAAACCTGAACAGACCCATAACCAGTAAGGAGATCGAAGCAGTCATCAAAAATCTCCCAACAAACAAAAGCCCAGAGCCAGATGGCTTCCCAGTGGAATTCTACCAGATATTTAAAGAAGAATTAATACCTAGTCTCCTGAAACTGTTCCAAAAAATAGAAACCGAAAGAAAACTTCCAAACTCATGTATGAGGACAGCACTATCCTGATCCCAAAACCAGACAAAGACCCCATCAAAAAAGAGAATTGCAGACCAATATCATTGATGAACACAGATGTGAAAATTCTCACCAAAATACTAGCCAATAGGATCCAACAGTACATTAAAAGGATCATTCACCACGACCAAGTGGGATTTATTCCAGGGCTGTAAGGTTGGATCAATGTCCACAAATCAATAAATGTGATATAATACATTAATAAAAGAAAGAACAAGAACCATGTGATACTCTCAATAGATGCTGAAAAAGCATTTGACAAAGTACAGCATCCTTTCTTGATCAAAACTCTTCAAAGTATAGGGATAGAGGGTACATACCTCAATTTCATCAAAGCCATCTATGAAAAACCCACAGCGAATATCATTCTCAATGGGGAAAAATTGAGAGCTTTTTCCCTAAGGTCAGGAACATGGCAGGGATGTCCATTATCATCACTGCTATTCAACATAGTACTAGGAGTCCTAGCCTCAGGAATCAGACAACAAAAAGAAATAAAAGGCATCCAAATTGGCAAAGAAGAAGTCAAATATCACTCTTTCCAGATGATATGATACTTTATATGGAAAGCCCAAAAGACTCCACTCCAAATCTGCTAGAACTTGTACAGGAATTCAGTAAAGTGTCAAGATATAAAATCAATGCACAGAAATCAGTTGCATTTCTATACACCAATAACAAGACAGTAGAAAGAGAAATTAAGGAGCCAATCCCATTTACAATTACACCCTAAACCATAAGATACCTTGGAATACACCTAACCAAAGAGGCAAAGAAACTGTACTCAGAAAACTATAGAGTACTCATGAAAGAAATTGAGGAAGACACAAAGAAATGGAAAAACAGTCCATGCTCATAGATTGGAAGAACAAATGTGAAAATGTCTACGCTACCTAAAACAATCTACACATTTAAGACAATCCCTACCAGAATACCATCCTTTTTTTTTTTTTTTTTTCAAAGAAAGGGAACAAATAATCTTAAAATTTTTATGGAACCAGAAAAGACCCCAAATATCCAGAGGAATGTTGAAAAAGAAAACCAAAACTGGTGGCATCACAGTTCCAGACTTCAAGCTCTATTACAGAACTGTCATCATCAAGAGAGTATGGTACTGGCACAAAAACAGACACATAGATCAATGGAACAGAATAGAGAGCCCAGAAATGGACCCTCAACTCTATGGTCAACTAATCTTCAACAGAGCAGGAAAGAATGTCCAATAGAAAAAAGACAGTCTCTTCAAAAAATGGTGTTGGGAAAATTGGACAGCCACATGGAGAAAAATGAAACTGGACCATTTCCTTACACCACACACAAAAATAGACTCCAAATGGATGAAATACCTCAATGTGAGACCTGGAATCCATCAAAATCCTTGAGGAGAACCCAGGCAGCAACCTCTTCAACCTCAGCCACAGCAACTTCCTCCTAGAAACATCGCCAAAGGCAAGGGAAGCAAGAGCAAAAATGAACTATTGGGACTTCATCAAGATCAAAAGCTTTTGCACAGCAAAGAAAATAGTTAACAAAACCAAAAGACAACTGACAGAATGGGAGAAGATATTTGCAAATGACATATCAGATAAAGGGCTAGTACCCAAAATCTATAAAGAACTTATCAAACTCAACACCCAAAGAACAAATAATCCAATCAAGAAATGGGCAGAAGACATGAACAGACATTTCTGCAAAGAAGACATCCAGATGGCCAACAGACACATGAAAAAGTGTTCAACACTGCTCGTCATCAGGGAAAGACAAATCAAAACCACAGTGAGATACCACCTCACACCAGTCAGAATGGCTAAAATTAACAAGTCAGGAAATGACAGATGTTGGAGAGGATGCAGAGAAAGGGGAACCTTCCTACACTGTTGGTGGGAAAGCAAGCTGGTGCAGCCACTCTGAAAAACAGCATGGAGGTTCCTCAAAAAGTTGAAAATAGAGCTACCCTACAACCCAGCAATCACACTACTGGTATTTACCCTAAAGATACAAATGTAATGATCTGAAGGGGCACATTCACCCAAATGTTTATAGCAGCAATGCCCACAATAGCCAAACTATGGAAAGAACCTAGATGTCCTTCAGCTGATGAATGGATAAAGAAGATGTGGCGTATATATGTAATGGAATATTATGCTGCCCTCAAAAGAAATGAAATCCACCATTCAGAACGATGTGGATGGAACTAGAAGGTATTATGCTGAGTGAAAGAAGTCAATCAGAGAAAGATAATTATCATATGATCTCCCTAATATGAGAAATTTGAGAGGCAGAAGGAAAAAATGAAACAAGATGGGATCAGGAGGAAGACAAGCCATAAGAGACCCTTAATCTCACAAAACAAACGGGGTTGCTGGGGCAAGGGGGCATATGGAGGGGGTGGTTGGGTTATGGACATTGGGGAGGGTATGTGATGTGGTGAGCACTGTGAAGTGTGTAAGCTTGACGATTCACAGACCTGTACCCCCGGGGCAAATAATATATTACATGTGAATAAAAATAAATAAATAAATAAAAGAATACACTGTAAAGTCCACAATATTTTGCTCATGGACATGGAGCAAAGATAGGAGCATAGTTTAAAAGTTGAAGAGCAGTACCTAGGATTCCTTCTTTTCCTTCCACTAATTTAACTAGTAAGAAAGATTTGGGCAGTCTAATAGTTAACTAGACCTATGTAAATAAATAAATAAAAAGCGTTCTCAAGAAATTCCCTGGAAGAAACACAATTCATAATCATGAAATAATTAGAGACTAGCTCAGCATATAGGAAAAAACTAAATTGTCTGAAATAAACAATATACACCACCAAAGTTTAGCCTCTATTGAGGGTACAGGAACCCATCTCTTGCCCCACACAATACTCCCCAGTAGCAATAACTTCAAGGGTCCTGGCATAACATAACTAAATCAGAGATAATTAGATGGGCAGAATCTGAGATTTTATTGGTGACTACAGAGATCAAAGATATGGTCTCAGCCTGTCATAGAGAGAAGCTTTCATGAAGATTTCCTAAGTCCCCACATTATAATAACTTTTTAAGTTTCACAGTGCTCCCCCCGTCAAAATAATACCTACTTCCATGTAACGTGGAGAGGGGAGGAGAAGGAGGAGAGGGTGTCATGTCAGGAAAGAAAGCTTGCTGTCTTTTTCCTAAGAGGTTTCTAAAACCTACCTGGCTCAATGGCTTAACTTAGTCTTTGATCTTTCAAATAGGCCATCACAAGACTCCTTGATCCCTCAAGACAAGCCTCACAAATCTTAAATGTACAAAGGAATAAATGAAGGAAATCAATCTTCACCATTCTACCTTAGTCTTGTTTTCAGAAGGAGCCATAACTGATTATCAGAAAATTAGCCTCCATATCTCAGCTAACTGGTTTTCAATTAGTGAAGCGTTTTTAAGCTACGCTTTGCAACTGTTTAGCACAGCATGAAATCCATTTTTTAAAATTATGTTATATATTTGTATTCAGGTTTACATGTATTTAGATCATGATATAAAATGCTTTCTTAGCATGGGTCACAAGTCAAAATATTTGAAAACACTGGTCTAATCTATTAAGAGGGAATCAGATGAACAAAGGAAATGCACCATATTGACACCTAGCTATACAATACATTGAAATAATTTTCATCAGATGAGGGAAGACGACAAGTCATCTGATCTACCAGATCTGATAACATCAGAACAGTGTCAGTTCTTAATATGATAGCTCAACTTGCCTTCTCTCATAGAAGGATCTGGAGAGGACTCCAAATTTAAATGTTGAGTTCATTCTCTCTCACTATTTACTATGTAATGGTTGTCATTTCCCTAGATCTATAAATAAAGGTATATATGCTTATGGGTGCTTAAGAGTTTATGTGTCTATGTACAAAATATATACGTGTATAATGGTATTTCTTGTTAAGATGGGCAATACTGGACCTGTCCATAATAAATCTTGTTAAGGAGACTTTATCTGATAGAACACATGTAATGTAGGCAATTACCTCAGAGGGTGTGGAGGAGAATGCCCTAAAGAAACAAACTGCAAGTTATGATAAGCTGTTCGTGAACACTGAATAAAGACCTGCAGTAAGGTAGCCAATAGGACAGCAGACAAGAAACACAGACGATTATATATGTGCGAAATGGCTTCCTTGTTCATTCCTATCCTGCTCTTTCTTGCCTATGTACCCCTGGAGATGTCAGCCGCACTGATGCCAAAACTGCCCTAAAAATTTATCCACCTATCCAGGCAGTTGCTTTCATCACCATTACTGCTCATTATTTTTATCATTTCTCTTTATCTTCTTTTTTAGATGATGTGCATTATATGTTATATGCTATCTATGCTGACAAATTCATAAAATTCATTATGTGCTACATTTCCAGGCTGTGTATATAAAGTTATTCAAAGAACATCTTCATGAGAAAATCATTTTCTCATCCACACATTTTTCATCTGCACAAACTCTAAATCTAAAAGAAATGGAAAGGCTAAAGGAAGCATACAGAACTTCCCACAGAGCAGAATAAATCAATTTCACTTTAGTCTCACCTCTTTATCCCCAAATATGGTCATTACACTACCTAGAACTGACATTAATAGGAGAAAGAAATGCATGAGGGAAGAGAGGCTGGGTGGGGGTACTATTAAATGCCATTTTCATAACTCTTAGCAATTTTACAAAAGCACTTACATATACATTATAACATTTAATCCAAACTACAGTTGATGCTGTAGAGAATATTATTCATCCTCATTTTTCAAATAAAGAATGGAGGCTCTAAAAGGTAAAAACAAAGCCAAGATTAAGAGTCCATCATTTGATCCTTCCATCTATCACACTGCTTCTCTACTGACTCAAGATGTTTGGGGCTTGTTCAAAAGGGATAAGTTAAAATCTTTTCAAAAAAAAAATTTTAAGATGTAGGGTGGTATATCATCTCAATCCCAACACAATCTTCTATCTGCTCTGGTCATAAGTCTCTACTACTTATTATCATTTTCCATATTCATCCAAAGCTGCAGTGAAAACTGTCCAGAACAAAGCAAATATACTCTACTTGTTCCCATTCTCTCATAGCAAACCTACTTTCTGTATCTGAACCTAACATATAATACTCAAAATTTAGAGTCAAAATCAGGAAATTTTGTCATTTTATTCTATGTATAAAACATAAATACAGGATACCCAAGAACCCAAGTTCAGGTCATCCCAGGATGTTTCCTACACTTACATGTGTACGTTTGCTAGGAAAGTCAAAGTAGATGTGAATGAAACAGCCTCTCTGGCAATTCAATCTTTCCCAGTCTCCTATGTCCAAGAGAGTGACGGAAAAGATATTAAGCTATTCAACAGGGAAAGTATGGAAGTGTTGAATCACTATATTGTACATCTGAAACCAATATTATACTATATATTAACTAACTGTATTTTAAGTAAAAACTTAAGCAAGAAAAAAACATTAAGTTATTAAAAGGAAGAAATCACTTTGATAGACATAGCATTTTATTTGAAAAGAATCTACTGAACATCTCTAATGTACAAGACTGTACCTGCCTACCTACCACAAAAATAGTAATAGTGGTAGAACTTCAGAGACCTTTCTTGCAATCTAGAGCCAAGCCAAATGAACAATCATTGGTATTTGATATCTTTTCTTAATGCTCTCCTTTTCTCCCTCTCTTGCTTTCTTCCCTAAAGTAATAGGCTATAAATATAACTCAGAACAAAGAGTTCCTAATTAGGACCACTCATATCCATATAATATTGCAGAAAGAACAACTCTGAATCACCTCTTGCCCTGATTCAATAGCTAATATCAACAAAGGGTTCAGTTATCCTATTTTTTAAAGATTTTATTTATTTATTTGACAGACAGAGATCACAAGCAGGCAGAGAGGCAAGCAGGGAGGGGGGGGGAAGCAGGCTCCCCGCTGAGCAGAGAGCCCAATGCAGGGCTTGATCCCAGGACCCTGGGATCGTGACCTGAGCCAAAGGCAGAGGCTTTAGCCCACTGAGCCACCCAGGCACCCCACAGTTATCCTATTTTTGGCAGAAGGTTTTTTCCTGGGGTTTCTTTGTTTGCTTGTTTGCTTTTGTTGTTGTTTTTTGGTTTTTTTACAGCTAAAAAGATGCACAATATATATACTACATATATATACACACTATATATATATACTATATATACTATATATATATAATATATATAATATATAATATATATACTATATATACTGTATATATATAATATATATACTATATATATAATAAAGTTTAGTAATGGAAAAATTTCCCAATTATGACAAAATGAGATTACACATAATACACATACACATACAACCTAACCCAAATCCAAACTCAAAATAACCAGGATCCAAAAGGAAAAATATCAGAGACATCAGAGTACATTTTTCTTGTCACTGTAATTAACCAAGGCTTCATCATTTCTCCCTTACCATATTGCTTTCTTATAATATTTTTTACCATATTTCTGATTATTCATCCTATAATACTATTTAGTCCTTAACAGATGGAAGTACTGCTATTGTTTGAAAAGTTTTTATTGTGCAGTCAAAACAAATCTTTTCTTTTAATCATTTATAATTAATTAAGGACACAGTACTTAAAGTTAACTATGGTGAATCTTTTTGTAAAGTGAGTATTTGTAGCAATGCATAAAGTTGAAATTTCATATTTTGGGTTGCATGTTGGCTTTTTCATAACTGGAATAGGTCATTTTAAAGTTTCATATTCACAACCAAATGTGACACTGCAAATAGAGCTGACTGTATGTCCATCAATATTTCATGTTAAAATGGCTGAAAACACCACATAACTGTCTTGATTTATCTCAGTACTGTTTACTCTAAGGGGTTCAGTAAATGCATTACAGATGCAACAAGGACTTCAACAACTATAACGTCTGGTTCTTATAGATAGTATTCCTCACAAGAAAATAAAAACTGACAACATAACTCGGTGTGAAAAGGTATAACCTAATTGTCTAAGATACCACTCTTTCTTTCTGACCTCAATCTATCATTCAATAACACAGTATACCATAAGTGAACTGAGACTGAGACTTATACACACTGAAAACTGCTTACCATTTCTAGAACAGCACATGCTTTAGTGATGTGCATGCAAGCTTCTCTGATTTAGAAGGCTCAGCTTAGAAATTTGCTCTCATCAGTCTTAGGTAAAGTAAGATTCTAACCTATCCACACCTTATTAACTAAAAGTCTCAAAAAAACAAAAACAAAAAACAAACCCAGCTACTCATTTTCTTTCCTGGTTATTTTCAGAGAGGAAATGAGAAACAATAGAAGGAAAAGGGAATTGGTTATCAATCTCTCCCTTAGGGAAGGTCCTCAGTGCTTTAAAGAGAGGCTGATTTTTATGCTTTATATTCTGCTTTCCCAGTGGCTTAGGGGAAAGGTAGAGAAAGAAACTACACATCAGAATGAGAGAAAACATTTCATTAGAAGATGAGGAAATTCAGAATTCCTTATAAGGTTCCCTACTTCTCTAAGGTCAAGTTCATATTAATATAAATTCATCTTAAATTAAGAAGGGAAGACAGGAAGCCCTAATTCCAAAGAACACTCCTGTAATTGCTTAGCTCTTCTCAAGGCTGTGGTACGTGCAAAGCTTACTTGGTCAGCAATGAAGCAATAACAGGGAGCACAGGCTCTCTGTGCAATAATAACTGCACAGGGAGCCTGAGCCCTGACTTGCACCTGACTGACTCATCACCACAGCCATTTGTCTTCCCACCTGACCTGAGATGAGCTGATGTTTTACTAAGTAGCAGTCCCACTTCTTCCAATAAGGAAAATCTGGCATGGTGCAGCATTCACTACAATAATTTCATAAGAGCCTTTCAACTTCTCCCTTTCAGTAAGACACAATAATAAATTTAACAAACAGGTCCAATCAAATAGATTAGCCATTCAAAAACTGTGTTGAAATACAGAAACCAACAGGTTTCAAACATCTCTTTCCCTCTCAGCATATAAGAAATAAGGGAAGTACCAGTAATTCCCTTCCAACGTAACCTTTTTAAGCTTTTCAACTCTGGGATACTTTTACCTTTCAAAAAAACAGAAATGTTGCTTTAAGTATTATTTTCAAAACAACAAATTATCATTTAAGATGAGCAACAGACTTGTAGACTTTTTAGAGGTTATAGGTTACTTTCCCCGAGCATAACAACAATGTTTGAAATCCAAGCATCTAGACTTCTTTGCTAGAAATAAAATTTGCAAGGATGGTTTTATGACAAAAAATAAAATTGTGTGTGTGTTTCTGCAGATATAAAGGAAGAGGGAATATTTTATCCTTCTTATCTTGCTGAGATTTTCATCAACAGAAGTCCCTACAGTTTTATTGCTAGTACCAGAATTTCATTAATTAGCATCAAGAGAAAAATAAAGAATGGGCTAAAAAGCTCAAAACTTACAAAGTAAAAAAGGGAAAGGACCAAATAATATTTTTTAATTATTTTTTTATTTTTTTATAAACATATAATGTATTATTAGCCCCAGGGGTACAGGTCTGTGAATCGCCAGGTTTACACACTTCACAGGACTCACCATCCAAATAAGATTATTAATAAGTGAAAATTGGGGCATGTAATGTTTTGCATCCTTATCTGGCAACTCAATGACATTACATTTAGAAAAATAATAATTATTGCTCTTATAAAGGGAGCTCCATTACATGGGAAAAATATGATAATTTGCATGAATAGCTTAAGCTTCAAAACTCTGACTTGGAAACACAAAATTTGTAGTTAACATATTAATTCTAGATATTTCTTTCATTAAAAAGTTGGTAAAAATATATGATGTTCTTATCTGAAATATAAATGAATTTTTAATTCCTTAAAGGGATTCTGCATTATGTAAAAGAAATTTGAGAATTAGTATGCAATTCTGAGGATCAAGGCCCCCTTTCTAGAAGTATAAAATATTCAATTAACTATCCTGTAGAATTTTTAATTGTGACATTGAAATGCTAAGCAGAGTATTAACATCTATTATTCTTTATGAATTAATATTTTCCAGGACTGCATACACTGTCAGTTCTCTAATAGAACTTTAGGGCACTATTTAAGTTTTTGGTTTCATGCTCCACCCATGTTAAAGGGTCGTGTTTAATTCTGACAAAGCTCCTTTTCATAACCAATGAAGCATCATTTCAAACCAAGGAAATACACTTGTTTAATTTCCAAGGGGGTATTTTTTAAGACACTAAGACAACTTCTTGCATAATTTCAATACCAATTAAGATGTTCCAAATTCTTAATGCTGTGCTATAAGAAATTATTACCATCATGTGCTTTCTGGCTCATCTCTTTCCTTCACAAAAAGAGCAACAAGTCCTCCACCCCACTTCCAGAGTCAAGCCAGCTCTGCATAAAAGTGTAATCAGCACAGCAGGAGGTATTATAACAGTATTCTTGATATACCACCAAAACTTAAATGAAAAGAACTGATAGCAAATAATGGTTAAGAGTCTGAATTATGAAGTCAGGAATTCAGACAGAGCTAATCTAAATATTGAATGACTTTGATCAAGTTACTTAATCCCTTCAAATCTGTCCTCTCATCTGTAAAATGAGAAAAATGATAACACCTACTGCCATAGGGATCGTGTCAGAATTATGAAATAATGCAGATGTCACATTGAACCCACCGCTTGGTCTCTAGAGAATGATCAGTAGCTATTTTATTTTTACTACATTAAAACTCTGTGAATCACCTGGACATTTCTTTTTTTTTTAAGATTTTTATTTATTTATTTATTTGACAGAGAGATCACAAGTAGGCAGAGAGGCAGGCAGAGAGAGGGGCAAAACTGGCTCCCCACTGAGCCCCAATGCAGGGCTCGATCCCAGGACCCTGAGATCATGACCTGAGCCGAAGGCAGAGGCTTTAACCCACTGAGCCACCCAGGCACCCCCAATCTGGACATTTCTAAAACTCAGTATAATTCCAGAATAATAAACAGGTTTTTAAACTTATCTATAGCTGTAATCAGTTAGCAGCAGCTGTCTAGAGGATTGTGCTAAGAATAATCAATGAAGCATCATTTGAAACTAAGGAAAGATTATATTTGCTTAGTAAGAGGGGGAGAATTGTAAATATATTATAAAAACTTCTTATGTAATTTCAAAATCAATGAGATTTTTCAAATCTGAGTCTGGACTCAGCAGAAAAGAGTTATCAATTACTACTCTCTACTATGAGCCCAGAATGGGGATATAGCCATGTTACTATCCCTAGCATAGCTCTGTATTTCTTGTCATATAAGTAATTATTCCTGCTGATGAATTTTTTTGCTTTTCACTTAGTTTGCCTTCATGCAAATAAGAAAATATGAACGGTCATAGACATTTCTGCAAAGAAGACATCCAGATGGCCAACAGACACATGAAAAATGCTCCACATCACTCAGCATCAGGGAAATACAAATCAAAACCACAATGAGATATCACTTCACACCAGTCAGAATGGCTAAAATTAACAAGTCAGGAAATGACAGATGCTGGTGAGGATGTGGAGAAAGGGGAGCCCTCCTACACTGTTGGTGGGAATGCAAGCTGGTGCAACCACTCTGGAAAACAGCATGGAGGTTCCTCAAAAAGTTGAAAATAGAGCTACCCTATGACCCAGCAATTGCACTACTGGGTATTTACCCTAAAGATACAAATGTAGTGATCCGAAGGGGCACGTGCACCCGAATGTTTATAGCAGCAATGTCCACAATAGCCAAACTATGGAAAGAACATAGATGTCTATCAACATATGAATGGATAAAGAAGAGTGGTGTGTGTGTGTGTATATATATATATATATATATATATATATATATATATATAATGGAATACTATGCAGCCATCAAAAGAAATGAAATCTTGCCATTTATGACGACGTGGGTGGAACTAGAGGGTATTATGCTTAGCGAAATAAGTCAATCGGAGAAAGACAACTATCATATGATCTCCCTGACATGAGGAAGTGGGGATGCAACGTGAGGGGTTTGGGGGTTAGGAAAAGAATAAATGAAACAAGATGGGACCAGGAGGGAGACAAACCATAAGAGACTCTTAATCTCAGAAAACAAACTGAGGGTGGCTGGGGGGAGGGGGGTAGGGAGAGGGTTATGGACATTGGGGAAGGTATCTGCTATGGTGAGTGCTGTGAAGTGTGCAAACCCAGAGATTCACAGACCTGTACCCCTGAAGCTAATAATACATTATATGTTAATTTAAAAATTTTTTTAATTAAAAAGAAAATCCGTTCATATGTGTAAAAGAAAAATCGTGAGCAGATCCAGAGAAAATTACTTAAACAGCCTTGGTCCAAGACATGTCAATTCAAACTGCCAATGCAACACTGCCAAGAATGTTCAGTTGACTGACAGGTTATCACAATAAATGGGGTTTTCTTTCTGTTTTGTTTTTTAAGTAGGCTCTACACCCACTGTGGAGTCCAACTCTGAGCTTGAACTCAAACCTTGAAATCAAGACCTGAACTTAGATTAAGAGTCAGGTGCTTATGGGTGCCTGGGTAGCTCAGCTGGTTAAATGTATGCCTTTGGCTCAGGTCATGATCCCAGGGTCCAGGGATTGAGACCTGGAATTGAGTCCTGCATCGAGTCCCACATTAGGCTCCCTGCTCAGAGAGGAGTGTGTTTCTCCCTCTGCCTGCCACACCCCTTGTTCATGCTCTCTCTCTCTCTCTTTCATAAAAAAATCTTAAAAAAAAAAAAGTCATATGCCTAATCAAATGAGCCACCCAGGTGCCCCAATAAATGTTTATTTTTTAAATAAATACATACGTATAATTTATACATATAATATATAATATAATATAATATAATATATATAATATATAATAATATATATATAATAATATATAATATAATAATTTATACGTATGTATTTATTTAAAATAGTTCTTATTTATTTAAAATAGGCCAAATAGTTCTACATATTGAAAAATAATGTGTTTGCTTCTTTTTGAAATGTACAAAGAAAGCTAGAGATCACTTACATTAAGGTAGTTTTTGAATAGTGGTTTTTTTTTGTTTGTTTGTTTGTTTGTTTTTGCAGAAACAAATATTCAAAGATAGCCTACCACCCTACTGCCAACTTTCTTAGTTAAAAATATGTATGTTTTTAATAGTTTCCTATCTCACATTTAGGTCTTTAATCCATTTTGAATTTGTTTTTGTGTATGGTATAAAAAAGTGGTCCAGTTTCATTCTTTTGCAGGTTGTTGTCCAGTTTTCCCAACACCATTTGTTAAAGAGATGTTGTTTTTCCATTGGCTATTCTTTCTTAGTTTGTCAAAAATTAATTAACCATATAGTTGTGGGTCCATTTCTGGGTATTCTATTCTGTCCCATTTATCTATGTGTCTGTTTTTGTGCCAGTTCCATACTGTCTTGATTTTAGAAAAGCAAGCAATACAGAGAGAAAAAAATGTTTAAACAATTTAAAAACAGAGTTCATCTGCTAAACTCATATTACATAAATTCGTTAGATTTACTGAAGATGTTTTTCAACAGTTCATATGTAATCTTAATCAATATTTATCTTTTGCTTAGATAACATACCAAAATTAAGATTTTTGTTACCATTAAAGTAGTATAGTTAATAATAGCATCCAGCAAGACATGAAAGATTAAGCCATCTTCCCCAAATAGCCAAATAAACATTGACATAGCATCTTAAATTTACCAACTAAAAGTTACTGCTAATTCTACTCACACAATCAGTGAAATAAAGTGGTTTTATTAAAATACAATGCTAAAAAAAATGAAAAAATACAATGCTGTCATCCATAGTTTGACTAACATGTATTTTCTTTTTAATTTTTTTATGTTGTAACACCGCTTTTTTAGTAGATAAGCAGAACATTTCTACTATCACCTGAAAATGTATGTTTCTTTCATAACTGATCCTATAAAATACTTAGTATAAACCAACTGGTCTAAGAAAATTTGTATGCAATGCTTTTCACTATGTTATTATTTTGAAGAAATGCAAACCCTTGTGTATTAACACTAAAATGGATTGTATCTAAGAACTACAGAATCTTAAAGTTGGAAGACTACTTAAAGCAGTGATTGCCAATGATTTTTACCAGTAAGAACCCCTTTCAAATGTCATCCAAAATAACTCATGTTTTGAAAAATTCCTATATCCCAAAAAATGCATTTAGAGAAGTAATTATTATCCTACTCTTAATAAACATATGAAGCTACGCCCACTTTCCAATGGGCTTTAGAAATAGCTCATGCACCAATGTGAGTACATTGTGCTGTTAAAGGGTGTGATATCCAGAACCAGATGCCTAGGTTCAATCCTCGAGTCACCACTTACTAGTTGCATGATCTGTGCTTGTTTCCTTAGTATTATAATGAGAATAATGAGAGTAACTACCTCATAGAGTAAATACCCTTAAGCCCTTAAAGAAATACCTGGCAGGTGGTAATTATTAATTAAGTATTATTATGTTAATATTACCATTGTATTCCATGAGGAAGAAACCATCTTTGAAACTTACCTAGTCTAAGTATCTAGCCAAGTATCTTTTTCTATAACAATCTTGACTGATTGCCATCATCTCCTTCTTGAACATGTCCAACGAACAGAAAATGTGTCAGCTATCTATTGCCATAATAGTAGTGCATAATAAACCACCTAAAAACACAGTAACTTAAAACTATAACTATTCAGCTTATAATAAACAAATGAGTCAGCAAATTAAACTGAGCTTGCCTAGGCAGTTCTGGACTTAGTTGTATTCAGCTTGGACGTCTAGGGGTCAGCTGACCCTCAGTTGATTTATAAAGGCCTCAACTGAGAAGACTAAGATGACTCATACATGTCTCACTGTCCAGCAGTCTGGCCCAAGCATGTTTCTATGATGTTGGCAAAGATGCAGGAGAAAACAAATCCCAGCATGCAAGCCTACCCCAGTCTTCTGCCACATATGCTAACATCCCATTGGCCAAGCAAGTCACATGGTTCAGGCCAGAGTTAAGAAGCAGGACAGATCAAACTGCCCATTGTAGGAGGCACTGCTAAGTTACATGGCAAAAGATGTGGAGACAGGGATTGTGAAAAGTTAGATCATCACTGCCATTATACACAAGGAGTTTATTAGATCAACGTCAGTGCTTCACGATTTTCAGACACATATGCTTGCAACTGAGCCAAAACTTCCATTTCTTTAACTTCTCTAATTTGTTCTTAGTTAATCTTCTGGAGGTACAATTGTGTAGCTCTAATCACTCTTCCACATGACATTAAGTAGCATTAAAATATTTGATTTGGCTCCTCATAAGTCATATCTTTTACAAGCTAAAAAAAATGCAACTCTATTGTACTTCATATCATTTGGAAAATGATCTTGCTTATACTGTCAATATTCCCCTTAAATCATGGTACTTTATATATGTCAGAAACACTCTTGTGTTACTCCATTATTGTCTCTATTCCAGGTACTATTATTACATCTATTATTACATTTTTAAAAAATAGCGTAGGTTTTTTGGCTGCCATAACACACTTAGAACTCACACTGAGACTGCCAGCAAATAAAATGCCCTGGTGTTTTTCATATATTGTTAAGGGAAGCTCCTCTTAGTACAAATTTCCCATAGATGGACCCAAGAACATACTTTCTTGAGTATATGCTTTAGTTAACAATAAATCAATATGGCATCATCATGGTTTTCTTGTTGCCAGTTTCAATTATCTGAATTATTTGCTACATGTTTGTAAACTCACTCTATCCCAAATGCTGGTCACTAGTGAATTGCCTATCATCTACTGCCAAAGTATTTACCATGTTTTATTACTAATTGTTTGTTTATAGCTCTGTCTCTCTACTAAAATATAAGCTCCAGTGGGCAGGAATTATTCTTTCCTCCATTGTATACATATTTCATTCCCTTGCCCAAACCTTTTGTGATGTGGCTTCAGCTCACTCTTCTGTGGATACACTTCAGTTGGTCAAAGTCATTTTCAAAATATGAAACCCAAAACAAAACAAAATCCACTGTATATGTTTTATCTGGAAGGGAAGGTGTTATTTATCTGTGATAGGACCAATCTTTTTTTTTAATTGTCTTTGGGCAACCACATCACACTCTCAACTTATTTTAACTTTACAGTCAACAATATCCTTAAAATGTTTTCACATGCACCACATTATACACAAGGTTTTTTTTGTTATGTTTTTTTTCCACCTAAGTGAAGCACTTTACATTCAGTTTTAGGAAATTTCATTTTCTTATATTCAACCTCTCATTTCCCATTCTAGCTAATCAGGATCACTTATATTTTAATTCTATTATTTGACATATTAGCTCTGCCTCCCAGCTTCATCATTTGCCAATCTAATGAGTACATCATTTTAATAAAATAATTTTAAAATATTGACCCCAATATTTCAAAAGACACATTACTAGAGATATATTTTAGGCATTACCCAAGCACAGCCTTCAAGCCAGTTTTTGTGTCTTTAATGTATTATGCTTTCAAAGGATGTTTATATTTTAGTGTGAAAACCTTAAAAGGCCAAAAACCTGCAAGGCCAATAGAAATTAATTTCTAACAATGAAACTTAAGAGTTGTGGAAGAAAGAGTTCTGTCAGGAGAATTCTATTGTAATTGTCTATCTATTCATAAGCCTATACTAGCTAATAGCATCCTTGCCTACATTTTTAATTCCTTCTCTTCTCAATGGTAGTTGAATTATGCTGAGAATTTATTAAAAGTATTGCCTTGAGTGAGACTGATCTGGAGGAGATACAATCTGCTGATTTCTTTTAAACATAAACTCTAATGCATATTATTTCTCATACTAACTAACATCTGTGGTACGCAGCTCCACATAAAGAATCCCTAAGGGTTCCAGGTAATCATGAGGGCTGTAACAATACAATTTAAAATTATTTTCTCATGTAAAATCTGAAAGAAGTCAGAGCTTCCAGATATTAGACTTGATTTTTGGCATACCCAAGTTACTATGATCATCTTCTAAATTCATTTTGGATTCAGCAATTTTACTTCCGTTTTTATAACTCTCTCATGTCACTGAATCTTCCCTAGAATCTACAGCAGTGACTCAGTGAAAACGAGGTGAATCACAAGCTATACTTGTTTTATTTTTAGTGTGCAGCACAATCCTGAGGGAGTTACAGATGTTCGAAGACAAAACACATACACACACACACACACAGAAAAGAAAACCCTTGTTAGGCCAAAACAACACTCCTTTGAGCCATAAAGAGAGTGCTTCCTCTTGCCTGAACCTTAATACAGGTCAAGAGAGAAGGGGCTGCATGACACTTTCAGGAGAAACTATGTGCTCTCTGCCCTTTTCTGATGTCTTTTTCAGTGTGACAAAAGAAACAAATAGCAAAGGAAGAACCAGGTGAGTAGTCTACCACACAATTTCATTTCTATTACTCACAGGCTATGTGTGAGATGCATGGGGAAAAGAAAACCAGGAGTGGCTGCTTTCCAGGCAAAACAAGCCCTTTTGTCAGAGATGATAAAACTGTTCTAAAATTATGCTAAAGTAAAGCATGTCAGTAGATAGGTTCCAAACATGACTCTGAAGCTATTTTTAAACAAAGTGGTAGCTACTCCCTTGACTAACAAAATGTTTGCCAGTAATTAACTCTACTTTTTCTACCTTCTATTCGCTTTAGAAAGTTTTATATTTAACCCAGACAGCTGTAAGAATTGAATATAAATTAAATCTGAACTTAAAATATTACTACACAATTCAAGTGGTTTTTTTCTTCTAAACAAGTTTTATGCTGATGAAATCACATAATATCAGGTTTTATTTTTACAACACACTGAGTGTTTATCTATAGATACCCTGAGATGACAATAGCTCAGTAAAAATACTGCTTTTCTTCTCCTTGGAAAAGTATGTAACTACATGAGCTGAACTGGTAATGGGGACTAACCTCCCAAAAGAAAGCCCCAGCTTCCAGAGTGAATCACCTTAAGACATTATGAGACAACTAATATGGCTTACTCAGTAAAATTAACTTTAGTGTAGCTCCTATAAAGCAAACACAGTATTCAGAAGGCAATGGTCCTTGTTTTATGTAAATGACATACTCTATCAGTAGCAATTCCTGAACCTCCTGATGGATTTATGGACCACCTGTGAGATATGGTTAAATAGAAAATTTTTAAATTACCAATATTTATTACAATTATAGGAATTATTACAAATATAAGAATACAATTATGGGTATTTTTACTTGTACCATAGCATCTTGTTACTCAAAGCGCGGTTTGTAGATCACTAACACTGGCCTCAGCTATATGCTTGTTAAAAATGCAGAATCTCTGGCCCCACCCCTACCTCCAAGTCATAATCTGAATTTTAAACAGATTCCCAGGTGATTCCTATGCACACTGAAGTCTGAGAAAAGTAGACTTTAAAAATCGTTTCTAGGGGTGCCTGGGCGGCTCAGTGGGTTAAAGCCTCTGCCTTTGGCTCAGGTCACGATCCCGGGGTCTTGGGATCAAGACCCACATTGGGCTCTCTGCTCAGCGGGGAGCCTGCTTCCTCCTCACTCTCTGCCTGCCTCTCTGCCTACTTGTGATCTCTGTCTGTCAAATAAATAAATAAAATCTTTAAAAATAAATAAATAAATAATAAAAAAAATCACGTCTAACTCAGATCTTCCACAGTCAGGACCCTATGCTCCCATTTAAATAACTAAAGTACATTAATACAGATGTATTGTTGAGTCTTGCATTCTTTTTAAGTTAAGTGGAATAAAAATTTGTATGAACTTGTCAAACAATGAATAAATAACTGATAGTGGCAGCCAGAATGAGAGTTACAGGAAAACTGTACTTAACCAAGGAAAACAAATCTGATGGATATTATAACACATTCAGTATGCTTACTGCTTTTAAAATTGCAAAGGATGCTACTAATTAAGATCAAATTAAGCAGCTATACTAAAATCAGAGGACCACATCCAAGACAAAGGCAAGAAGCAAATTGTAATGTCAAATATAAGATTTCATTTGAAATAGGAAATAGAATTTTTTGTGCAGATTGTTGTGGAAAAGACAGATACAGAAAGTCATGAGGTAGAGCTTATCAACATTCTCCCCTTTGTCTTTCTGCCCCACCTTGCCCCAGATAAGTATTGTGGAGAGAATCCTGTGTCCCATCTCTGAGCAAAACTGCTCCTAAACAAACTCAAGCAAGTGATCACTTCAGGGTTTTAAACAAACATCTTTAATTCCTCCCTATACTATTGCCACAGTGACTTTTTTTTAATGTAAACAAACAAAAAAAAATCATTTCCAGATTGAACCCTCCAGTGGTCCAAACCCCTTAGCAAATACACAGATCCTTTCATGAGCTGCTCGTGACTTTCCGGGCTCATGTCCTGCTACTTCCACATGTCCCACCATACAGCAATTCCACTCTGCCAACTCTAGCTGCCAAGTCTTTGCCCTTTGTTCCTCCTTCCTAAAATGGTCCTCTCTATTGCTTCCCCCTTATTTCCTGGGTACATATCTTTCAAGTTTCAGTTTTTAGTAGAATTATTCTTTCCTCTGTTCTACCAACATAGTAGCACTTAAGATGGTATATTCAAGATTATTGACATCTCTTTCTCTTCCACTAAGCTAAGTTTCTTAAGGACAAAAATGCCTTACTTATCTTTTAAACCCAGTAACTAGTAACTAGTACACTAACAGATACTAGGTACATGTCCCTTCCTGGATTCTCTAATTTTTTTTTTAGGATTTATTTAGTTATTTTTGAGAGAGAGAAACAGAGAGAGAGCACAAGAAGAGGGAGGGACAGAGGGAGAAAGAGAATCCCAAGCAGACACTGCACTGAAGACGGAGCCCAATGCAAGCCTCAGTCTTATGATCCTGAGTCGAACACTCAACCAACTGTATCACCCAGGCACCCCTGGATTCTCTATTTTTTATTAATTGCTTGATTAGCTGACTCTCATTTTATGAGAGTTTGGTATTGATTTCTTTCTTTCTTTCTTTCTTTTTTAAGATCTCTTCAATGTTTGGGGTACATGACTGGTTCAGTCGGTGAAGCATCAGCCTTCAGCTCAGGTCATGATCCCAGGGTCCTGGGGTGAAGCCCCACAAGGCTCTCTGCTCAGCAAGAGGTCTGCTTCTCTCTCTCCTTCTCCCTGCCACCCTATTACTTGTGCTTTCTCTCTCTCTCTCTTTTTCTGTCAAATAAATAAATAAAATCTTAAAAATAAAACTTCAATGTTAATTCTCTGAATCCTTCATATTTCAGTGATAACATTGATGGATATATTATTTTGAATATTTAGACAAATATTCCTTTGTCTAAGGATGTGTTAGGCATACTTATTTCTTACAGCATTTAATGTTTCTGCAAAAGACTAACATCAACTTGAATTTTCCCCTTTGTAAGTAACTTGCTTTTTTCTGCTTGATGTCTAAAGAACTCTTTCTTTTTTAAAATCCTGAAGGCTCAATAATAACCAGGTCTCAGTGTTGATGTTCAATATCAAATTTTCCTGTTAGATGTGTGCCCTTCCTTATTAAAGCAATTTTCCATTACTATATCTCTGAATACATTTTTGTCATCTGTTATATATACTTCAGAGATGCCATTTGTCTTTGTCAATCTTCCATGTCTGTCTTCGTCTTCTTAATTGCTTTTATCTCCATCTGCTTTGCATTTACTGTGATCTTATGTCTTTCTTCTATTACATTAATTTGAATTTTCACTATAATTTCTGTTCCTTATTCTTTTAATATACTTATTAGATTTAAAATGTTATCTCAGTGAGTTTCTTTGTGCACTTGCCCTTTTATTTCATTCTGTTGTTTTATATTCTTGTTTAAACTTTCATTTTATTGAATTTGTATTCATATAAAAAATCTTCTACAGCAAGAAGCACTCACAATGAAACAGTTTCTGTTACTGAAGTTAAGATTTTTGCAGATAATTTTCCATCTGATATATGTATAAATATATCTTTGTCTTTCTCTGGAGTAAATTTGCAGAGTTTTAAGTCATTTCTTTTCATCTTGCACATGCTTAAATAGGTAACACTGTCCAGACATTATTTGCTCTAGTATAGTGTTTTGAAATCATTTTTATTTCTTCATACAGTCTTTCACAAAGGTCATGCTAGAAGATTTAACTTTGCTAATGTCTATAAGAGAGAAGAAAATAATAACTAATACTTTAAAACAGTACTATGTGTCAAATACTGTGCAAAATACTTTAAATTAATTTACTATGTTTATGAAAAACACTAAGATGTGTGGTTAGGAGAATATACTCTGGATAAAACTATCGACACTTGAACCTAGAGAGTTTATCTTGAGATAATATATTATTTAATTTCACTAAGCTTCCATTTCCCTCTCTCTAAAGTGAGACTAATAGATCCTGGAACCTTGGATCCCAGGCAGTTTTGCAGAACGCCGATGTCTATGACTCTAACATAGACTTTTATTTAAAGAAATTCACAGACCATTAATGGACAAAAACATAAATCAATTTGTATTGTGGCATTCAAATCCTAGCACTTTGGGAAAGCATTGTTCACAATAGCCAATATATGAAAACAATCTGTGTCCACTGATGAATGAATGGATAAAGAAAATGTGGTATACAATGTAATATTATTCAGACATAAAAAAGAGAAACCCCGCCATTTGTGACAACACATTTTCTATAGAAAATAGAGCTACCCTACGAACCCAGAGGATATTATGTTAAATAACATAACTCAGAAAGATAAATACTGTAAATCTTACTTATACACTTACTTATATACCAAAAACATGCAACGCAGAGACAGAGAGTAGATTACCAGGGACTGAGAGGTAAGAAGATGGAAGATGTTGGTTAAAGGGTATAAACTTTAAGTTAGTTATAAGATGAATAAATTCTGGAGATATGACATACAGCATAGTGACTATAGTTAGCAGTACTGGTATTCCATAGTTGAAATTTGCAAAGAAAATAGATCTTATTTTTTTTAAATTTTTTATAGATTTTATTTATTTATTTGCCAGAGAGAGAGAGAGGGAGCACAAGTCGGGGGTGGGGGGGGGTGGCAGTACGCAGAGGGAGAAACAGGCTACCCGCAGAACAAGGAGCCCAATGCAGGATTCAGTCCCACGACCCAGGGAACATGACCTGAGCTGAAGGCAGGTGCTTAACCTACTGAGCCATCCAGGTATCCTGAAAACAGATCTAAAATGTTCTCATTACACACACACACAAATTGTAACTATGTGAGGTGATGGATGTGTTCATTGACTGTGGTAATCATTTCACGATTAAAATGTGTACTAAGGGGCACCTGGGTGGCTCAGTGGGTTAAGCCTCTGCCTTCAGCTCAGGTCATGATCCCAGGGTCCTGGGATCAAGCCCCACATCGGGCTCTCTGCTCAGCAGGGAGCCTGCTTCCTCCTCTCTCTCTGCCTGCCTCTCTGTCTACTTGTGATCTCTGTCAAATAAATAAATAAAAAAAAAATCTTTAAAAAAAAAAAAAATAAAATAAAATAAAATAAAATAAAATGTGTACTAAGCCATCCAACTGTAAACCTTAAATATATATGTTTTATTTGTCAATTAGGTCTCAATAAAACTTTTTAAGGAAATTTTAAAGGAAAAAATTTTTAAAACCAAAGCAAATGTCATTCTCAATGCGGAAAAACTGAGAGCTTTTCCCCTAAGGTCAGAAACATGGCAGGGATGTCCACTATCATCACTGCTGTTCAACATAGTACTAGAAGTCTTAGCCCAGCAATCAGACAACAAAAAGAAATAAAAGGCATCTGAATTGGCAAGGAAGATGTCAAATTCTCACTCTTTGCAGATAACATGATACTTTATGTGGAAAACCCAAAGACTCCACCCCAAAATTGCTAAAACTCGCACAGGAATTCAGTAAAGTGTCAGGATATAAAATCAATGCGCAGAAATCAGTTGCATTTCTATACACCAATAGCAAAACAGAAGAAAGAGAAATTAAGGAGTTGATCTCATTTACAACTGCACTCAAACAATAAGATATCGAGGAATAAATCTAACCAAAGAGGCAAAGGTTCTACACTCAGAAAACTATAGAATATTCATGAAAGAGGGGCGCCTGGGTGGCTCAGTGGGTTAAAGCCTCTGCCTTCAGCTCAGGTCATGATCTCAGGGTCCTGGGATCGAGCCCCGCATCAGGCTCTCTGCTCAGCGGGGAGCCTGCTTCCCTTCCTCTCTCTCTGCCTGCCTCTCTGCCTACTTGTGATCTCTGTCTGTCAAATAAATAAAATCTTTAAAAAAAAAAAAAAAGAAGAATATTCATGAAAGAAGTTGAGGAAGACACAATGAAATGGAAAAGCGTTCCATGCTCATGTATTGCAAAAACAAATATTGTGAAAACGTCTATGCTATCCAGAGCAATCAACGCATTCAGTGCAATCCCTATCAAGGTACTATATCAACTTTTTCACAGAAATGGAACAAATCCTAAAATTTGTATGGAACCAAGAAAAGACCTCAAATAGCCAGAGGAATGTTGAAAAAGAAAACCAAAACTGGTGGCATCACATTTCCAGACTTTAAGCTCTATTACAAGGCTATAATCATCTAGACAGTATGGTACTGGCACAAAAACAGACACATAGATCAATGGGACAGAACAGAGAGCCCAGAAATGGACCTCAACTGTATGGTCAACTAATCTTCAACAAAGAAGGAAAGAATTTCCAATAGAAAAAAGACAATCTCTTCAACAAATGGTAATGGGAAAATTGGACAGCCACATACAGAAAAATGAAACTGGACCATTTCCTTACATCATACACAAAAATGGACTCCAAATGGATAAAAGACCTAAATGTGAGACAGAAAGCCATCAAAATCCTTGAGGAGAACACAGGCAGCAACCTCTTCAACCTCAGCCACAGCAACTTCCTCCTAGAAACATCATCAAAGACAAGGGAAGCAAGGGCAAAAATGAACTATTGGGACTCCATCAAGATCAAAAGCTTTTGCACAGCAAAGGAAACAGTCAACAAAACCAAAAGACAACTGACAGAATGGGAGAATATATTTGCAAATAACCTATCAGATAAAGGGCTGGTACCCAAAATCTATAAAGAACTTATCAAACTCAACACCCAAAGAACAAAGAATCCAATCAAGAAATTGGCAGAAGACATGAACAGACATTTCTGCAAAGAAGACATCCAGGTGGACAACAGACACATGAAAAAGTGTTCAACATCACTCGGCGTCAGGGAAATACAAATCAAACCACATTGAGCTATCACCTCACACCAGTCAGAATGGCTAAAATTAACAAGTCAGAAAACAACAGATGTTGCGAGGATATGGAGAAAGAGGAACCCTCCTACACTGTTGGTGGGAATGCTGGTATGGCCACTCTGAAAAACAGTATGTAGAATCCTCAAAAAGTTGAAAATAGAGTTACCCTATGATCCAGCAATCACACTACTGGGTATTTACCCCAGAGATACAAATGTAGTGATCCAAAGGGGCACGTGCACCCAAATGTTTATAGAAACAACAGCCACAATAGCCAAACTATGGAAAGAGCCAAATGTCCATCAACAGATGAGTGGATAAAGAAGATAGATATAGATATAGATATATAGATATAGCTATAGATATAGATATAGATATAGATAGATGTAAAATGGATTATTACGCAGCCATTAAAAAGTGAAATCCTGCCATTTACAATGACATGGACGGAACTAGAGGGTATTATGCTAAGCCAAATAAGTCAATCAGAAGATGACAATTATCATTTGATCTCACTGATATGTAGAATTTAAGAAACAAGGCAGAGGATCACAGGGGAAGAGAGGGAAAAAGGAAACAAGATGAAACCAGAGAGGGAGACAAACTGTAAGAGATTCTTAATCTCAGGAAACAGACTGAGGGTTGCTGTAGGGGAGGGGGGTCTGGGAATGGAGGGACTGGGTAATGGACATTGGGGAAGGCAGGTGTGGGGTGAGCGCTGTGTATTGTGTAAGACTGATGAATCATAGATCTGTAACCCTGAAATAAGTAATACATTTTATGTTCATAATAAATAAATAAATAAAATATAAAACAAATACAAATAAACAGGGTATACAAAACTCCCTTAAAAAAAGAAAAGTAGACTATTAATTTCATAACAAGATATTATCTATTTAATACTATAAATGACATTCAAAAATATTTGGCAGACTTCATTTTTTTCAGAATTTGTAAATAAGAGCAAAGTTAGTTTCCTAATTTATTAAAATCACACATGTACAAAACTATGTTTTTTGAAGCATGGGAAAATATTTATTTTTTAATATTAAGTTTAAAAAGTGATACAAAAGTGCATAAAACCATAATCCTAGCTAATTAATAAACATGCAATAAAAAGACTGAAAGGTAAAGTACAAACACATTAATAATGGTTATTGTGGCAGACTACTTTTAATATTCTTTTAATTTTTAAAAATAGAAAAAGATTATTTTAAAAAGAGTCTGTACCAACCTCTTTGGGTAATTATTTGGCAAAATATACCAAAGCTGAACACATACTACGTGTGACCCAAAAGCTAAAAACATTCACTGAACACCTATCAATCAGGCCTTGTCCTGAGCACTTCATATATATGTTGAAGTGGTGAGGATAGACATCCTTGCCTTTCTCCCAATCTTAGGGGGAAAGAATTTCATGTTTTATCATAAGTACAGTATTATAAAGTACGGTAGTATAAATTTTGTGTAGATACATTTTGTCAGTTTGAATAGGTTCTCTTCTATTCCTAGTTTAATGATAATTTTTATTATGAAGGGGTGTTGAATTTTGTCAAATGCTTCCACTGCATCTATTAAGATGATCATATTGTTATTCTCTTTTCTTAATGTTATATATTACGTTGTTTGAGTTTTCTGACATTAAACCAACTTTGCATTCTTGGAATAAATGCCATTTTAGTTAAAAAAATGAGACTAATAAAAACATCTAATATGATTATTGGGAGGGGAGTAAGTGAAACAAAGTATGAAAAATACATAAAAGAGGCATTTAGTGTTTGTCAAAGGAATGAATGAATATATATGCTTCAGATAAAACTTCTGAACATCACAATACATTTCCAGTTTCAGTTCAAATAACTTGATACTAAATTTGACTAAGTTTGTGAATCGGGCCTTTATCATTTTTTGATACAAGTGCAGCTATCTCATGCAAGCATGTAAGTTTGAAATAGCTGCAATTTTTTAGCTTGATGTCACTGAGAAATTGAAAGAGGAGGCTTGCCACCTAGTGGAAACCTGTTAAATTCTGGTCCTGCTTCTGAGTTCTAGCAAATTCGTGGATTCAAGTGAATTGCTTATTTTATATCTTCTGTGAGAAACTTTCCTCACATAACTTTTCATACACATTTACAGTGAGAAAATGCTCTGTGGTAAAGCAAAATCATTATCATCATCATCCTCAGCAGCATCAGTCCCAGCTTTGAATTATCATCTGATCAAACAGGATCTGCTTTACAAGATAACATAATATGTCACAGCATTTTCAAATGAGGCTAGAAGAAAATTCCAGAAAATAATTAACAATACAAAAGACACATCCTCTTTTTTTTTTAAAGATTTTATATATTTATTTGACAGACAGAGATCACAAGTAGGCAGAGAGGCAGGCAGAGAGAGAGGAAGGGAAGCAGGCTCCCTGCTGAGCAGAGAGCCCTATGTGGGGCTTGATCCCAGGACCCTGGAATCATGACCTGAGCTGAAGGCAGAAGCTTTAACTCACTGAGCCACCCAGGAGCCCCAAGACTTGTACTTTTTAATGGAAATTTCAGAATTTCTTCCACAGTGTCCATGCAGAAGGGCCAAGAATATAAGTAGGTTCATGATCCTACGTTCCATCTTATTTTAACATCCAGTTTCCCTTTAAGTACTCCCCTTTCTTTCTCTCTGCATTTATCTTTTTGTGGATGACAGTCTGATCATGAAGTTCCAAACTATTTTGTCTTTCAAGAAACTATTTTCTTTTACAGCAAAAATCACTTAAACACATTTTCTTTTCCTCTAATAGATTATCATGTTTAATAAGCACTTCTTGGTTTGAGGTTAATATTACTCCTATAAACCACCATAAAAATAAAACCCTGAAGTAGCTAAGTCTATGAAACTAACTCATACCTCAAGAAACATATTACACTGGTAGGGTCATGAGCTTTGGCATTGATGTACAGTTCTTCAGTCAAAGGGTAAATAATCTACAAGTTGAATAAGTTTCCTTCTCTCTGAAAATGAGGAAACTTGACAAAGTTATGGGTGATAATTCTTAAAAGAGGCAAGTAAAGAGATTCCATAAAATTATTTGAAAGGTTAATGGTTTTAAAATATAATGAGACAGGAACTATGGTTAGGAGAAAAAAAATGTGCAGTAAGATAGGACAAATGCATATGTGCAAAGGATATGGTAGACAGTAGGTTCCAGGACCTTATGTCTTTCAAGGCCACCATTAGGTAGGGCTATTTTTGACTTTCATGTACATATTAAGCTGACCCATCCGTAAACCAAGTTTGAGTTTTCTTGTTATCCTTCAGGTATTCATACAGAATCCCTGTAGAATCAGAGGCATGAGCTGAGGGAAGGGCACTAATATAATGATGTCATGGTCGGGGGAGGGTCTGTGATACCTGCTCACGAAGCTTGTTTGTGCCACCTGGTTGTGCTTATACTTACTCCCAAATGTACCACTTCCATCTTGCAATATACTGTTGCTTGTCCTCTCTGACCTTATTATTTGGGAAATCTGACAGGATTCAACTCATGGTGGGAATTTCTAGATAAGTGGTCACTAGATGCTCCATGACCAGGCATCATGCCTCCACCAGGGAATAGGAGTACATCAAAAGGTATATAATTCTCTACTAAAAATGTCATGGCCTTGTTCCAGAACTCAAGGAATTTACATTATGATTTGCTCACTGGTGCTTGTGACAATCTCCGTGCAGCATCTTTTCTTACCAACACTTTAACATAATGGATTCTGCCAAACTGTATGGCCCAAGTGACAGGGTTGCTTACATCACAGCACACACCTGTCACTGAGTTCTTTTCTACTCTAGATCCCATTTAAATTTGGAAGCCTTTTATGTATATAAACCAGAAAATTATCCCTAGGACTAGAATTATGGTACCTCCTCTGGGGATCACCAGGTATTGTGCTTCCTTTTTAATGTAGGAGATAGGTGATGCAATAATTTGTATTTTACTTTAAAGGAGATATCCAGGCACACCATTGATCAATAGACCTCTAAAATATTCATAGATGTGGTAGACACTTTAGTCTTCATAGGATATTCCTCCTGCACTCTAGAGTACACATCTTGCCAATGCCTCCACTGTGTTAGCTATCTCTTGCAAATCCAACAAAATCAACATAACATCATTAAAATAATATAGTACAGAATGTCAAAATGGTCTATATCTACTTAAAATATATTCTGACAGAAGGCAGGAGACTTAAAACTTCCCTGGGAGAAGTCTATAAATGAATATTATTATCTGTTCCATATCATTATTATCTGTTTCTTATTCTCTTTCCTTTTTTTTTTTCTTTTTTTTTTACTTAATTTCTTTTCAGTGTAACAGAATTCATTGTTTATGCACCACACCCAGTGCTCCATGCAATATGTGCCCTCCATAATACTCACCACCAGGCTTCCCCAACCTCCCACCCTCCGCCCCTTCAAAACCCTCAGATTGTTTTTCAGAGTCCATAGGCTCTCATGGTTCATCTCCCCCTCCAATTTCCCTCTTATTCTCTTTTCTAACTGAAATAGAAAAGAAAGCATTTTCCAACTCAGTGACCATTTGCCACATACCTAAAGCCAAACTAATTCACTCAAGCAAAGGTTCCTCATCAGGCACAGTGATTAGCTGAGCCTGTGTTAGTCTACAGTCATTCTTTAAGATCCATTGGATTCTGCAGGGGCCAGGTAAATTAAATGGAGATGTGTTAGGGACTACCACTCCAGCATCCAACCAGGAGCTGGCAAACTTTTCTGTAAAAGGCAAGGTTCTAAATATTTTTGTGTATGAGTCTGTGGGTCATACAGTCTCTGTGGCAACTACTTACCTCTGCCATTGTAGCACAAAAGTAGCTATAAACAATATATAAATAAATCAATGTTGATATATACCAATTAAAGTTTATTTACAAAAAACAGGTATCAGGTCAAATATTTAGTAATAGCCATTCAATCTTGTTATCTGTTTATATGTATATACAGAGCTTTCCTCCAGTAAATCTCAAATACCTAATATATTCACCCACTAGTATATTCCCTTCTGCCAGTTTACCCTCCCAATTCACTACGGGTAAAATCTTAACAATGAACCACCATTTTTGTCAGAAAGCTATTTGGGCTCTTTATTGGCTACCAGGCAGTGAGTAATCCAGCTCTAAAACCCCATCTTATCAATGGTTTTTTAATCCTACTCCCAGTACCAACTGCTAGCAGTCTAAGTCCTCTACAAGCAGATGGATCAGAGTTTGAGGTACAAGCTGTTGATTAATGACCAATGCCAATGAAAGGCAAGAAGGGAAACAGGACTGAGGAGAGAAAAAAAAATTATGCAGAGATCCAATAAAGCCTAAGCCAGTTTGGCATGAAGCTCTGAAGCAGGTATTGCCCATCAAACTATCTTGAGCTGGGCCAAAATGGCCAGGCATTTAAACCTCTGTTTCAGGGGCGCCTGGGTGGCTCAGTGGTTAAAGCCTCTGCCTTCGGTTCAGGTCATGATCCCAGGGTCCTGGGATCGAGTCCTGCATCGGGCTCTCTGCTCAGCAGGGAGCCTGCCTCCTCCTGTCTCTCTCTGCCTGCCTCTCTGCCTACTTGTGATTTGTCTGTCAAATAAAAAAAAAAAACTCTATTTCACTCAGTCACCCAATGTAAGCTGCCCACACAGGATGTGACTTCAGGTAAAGTTGTTCTCTGCAGCCAAGGCAAACACTGGAAAGAGTCTTGACAGATGTGGTAGGCTTGAATAATGGCCCCCAAATGTATCCATGTTCTAATGGAACCTGTGAATGTTACTCTATATGGTAAAAGGGACTTTGCATGTGTGATTAAGTTAAGTATCTTAAGAAAATAAAGTATCTTGGATTATTGGGAGGGGGAAGTGGGGAGCAGCTGGAGAAGTTGTGTAATCACAGTGGTTCTTTGAAAAGGGATGCAGGAGGAGTCAGAGTCAACGGAGAAGGCAATATAATGATGGAAGCAAAGATTATAGTAATACACTTTGAAGATGGAAGGAGGGGCCACAAGCCAAGAAATATAAACGGCCACTAGAACTGAAAACAGCAGGGCAACAGATTATCCCTTCAGAGCTTCCAGAAAGAACTAGCCCTGCCTACACCCTGCCCTTAGTCCAGTGAAACTGATTTTGAACTTCTGGCTTCAGAACTGTTAAAAAAGAAAAAAAAACAGATTTGTGTGGCTTTAAACCAATAATTTGTTCCAGCAGCCATAGTAAACTAATACTGCCCAAAAATGTGGTTGGTGTGTGTCTCTGCCTGCCATGCTGTGGTAAAGTCATGAAATCTCAGTCTCGGGGTCTTATAGGAGATGTGTATAAACTTTACTACAACATCTGCACCCTAGAAACCCTTTACTGTAACAAAGAAAAGGGGGCAGACTGAAAATAAGATTTCATGAGATTAAACGCATTCTGTAAGTCATGATGGATCAAAATCATAGTCTACCATTTATGGGTAGGGAGCACTAGTGATCATTTAGAGATAGAAGATAATGTTGATCTTGGACAGTAGCCCCCAGACAAGAACCCCAAATGAAGCCACCTTAGACACTAGATTTTAAGATACTAGATTGTAAGACATAAAGATGGATTCAAATCCAAAAATATCACGTATTCAATAGCAAATCTAAAAGTCCTCAGGTTTATGCTTCATGAAACACCAAACCAGGAAATAGCTACCAGCGACTTCTATAATCATGGGAATGGTGTATTCTACAATCCTTAAATAATATAAATACATTAATGGAGTTCCTCAAGTTCCTATTCTACCATTCCCTGTATATTTAGGGTATACTGGCCCTAAAGATAAAACCCAACTGAGAATCACGGATACTGAAAGTTGGTAACCATGTTTAATCAGACACTGGTTGGTTGAGATAAACTATCTAATGCATAATGCTCAATTCCAGGTAAAGTTGCTTCTTTCCCTCCCTTCTACACATACTCCTTTAGACCCTCTCTGATTCCTCTTCCTCTGGTAACCTTCCATGTCTCTTCCCCTACCTATACTCCACCAGGCTCTGTTCAGTAAGAGTCGGCAAAAGTAAACCTAGAAGAAAGTCAAAAACTACGGTCCCAAAGTAGCAAATGCGTATGTGCTTGGCATTTGTTACTTTAGATGTGGTCATGGCTTACTGTGCTAGTTCCCATATTTCCCATCCTTAGGAGAATCAGAAAAGTCTGAAAAAATCTTAATAGAATAGATATAAGGCTCACCACAGCAACCTCAGACTGTGATAAAAGTGTTGAGGGTTTTTTTTGCTCATCACCTAACTTAGGACTGGGCCAGTGGCGGGGAAGTTGATTTTCAAGACTGTTTCATGAGGGGCAGAGGGATTATCTTTTATTGCATATTTTCTTCTAAGACAGAGGCAGAAATATGAGAGAAAACTTCTATTGGTTCAACTATCAGTTTAATAATACATCAGTATCATTCATCTCTGGATTATGTGGACAAAATGAAATTATCTTTATATTTATAACACACTTTGGACAAAAACCCACTCACTATTTGAACATTGAACATCCATATGGCCTTGGCTTCTATTTTCCAAAGGAATAAAAACATCTGCAGAAGAAAGTCCCCAAAGCCCAACTGAAATAAATTCTATATTTCTTCTATTTTCAACTGCTAAGGTTAGATAATCATAAATGAAACCTAAGGAAATACTTCTACGTGATTCTTCTTTAATAAGACTCAGATCTTTAGAAGTTGGGGGGGGAGAGAAGAGACACTGTAAAAACAATAACAGCAAAAGACATTTTTATATTTTTTTAAACTACACAAGAGCACTGAAATAGCTGAGTAGGCCTATTGAACAACTATTTGGGTATGTATACATATGATGGTTATTCATATTTTAATCTCATCTATTAAACAGAAATAAACCATTCCAGAGAGAAGATTCCTCTTATTTTGCAAAGACTTCCAAAGGAAAAAACTTGGACATTTCATGTCATCTGTCAGGAAGTTTCTTTTTTAATTAGGGTGACTACCTCTGTCCCTACAAAAGGGTATTCTCACCTGCCTTCATCAGTTCCCAGAGTATAGGTCTCAGCAGGAAACAGAAAACACTCAGCTGATATTTGAAGATATTTTAATAAAGAGACCATCCACAGATATGAAAAAACTTAAGAGATTCAACAGGGTTGTTGAGCACTCTAGGGCTGTTAACCTCCTAGAGGCCTGAAGGGACAAGCTGGAACTGGAACAATGGAGGAGTTGGGAAAATGGAAGCCTGTAGTTGTAGAGTTTCAACCACAGCCAGAACATAGCTCTAAGGCAAGGACAGAGAGAAGGAAGAAATGCCTTGATCTCTCCTCTCTCCCTCCTCACACCCTAGATGCCTCCTAGATGCCTAGGTGCCTCCCATTGCCTAAACCAACTAGAAGCCAGAGAACTCTAAGAAAGTCTACATAATGCAGTTTATGTAGTTAGTAATTCTTGAGGCAATGCAGTCCATTTCTAGAAAATTCTAACTTTGAAAATTTTTATGTGTAGCCAACACCTCTTTAGAGCCTCCATCTACTTTTTCTAGTTCTAACACATTGGGCCATGCATCATTCCTTGGGGCTATACAAATACTTTTCAATAAGGTAGCCAGTAAATATTTAAACAGAACTATAATGTTTCTCTGAATATTATTTTCAGTAAAGTTCAATAGTAAGTTTTTAATTTTTTTATTTAAATTCAATTAATTAACATACAATGGATTATTGGTTTCAGAGGTAAAGGTCAGTGATTCATCATTCTTATATGTTACCCAGTGCTCATTACATCATATGCTCTCCTTAATGTACATCACCCAGTTTATCATTTATCTTTTTGTTTCAAAATTGTAATACTTTGTTTTACTCCATATGAAATAATATATCCTCACCATAAAAAAAATTTTAATATCAATGCATATAACATATAAAGTAAAAGCCTCCCTCCTAATCCCACCTCCTCAAAATAACTACAGTTAACATCTTAATGTATACAATAGACACAACGGGGATGGCTGTCCAGTTCACAACTATACCTCAGTGGCCATGCTGGTAAACTGTAGACTCTCACCCTTAGGGTAACACTGATTGGTTAAAAATGTGAGCATTTTTAAGGCTAATCAGAATCCTGTGCTGAGATTTTCACACGGGAAGCTCAAAGACTGGATTTTTTTTTCCCCACTCTGGTTTTAGAGTTGTACAATGTGTATCTGTAGAAGTAGCTGGCAACTGTGTTCCCCATAACATGGAGAAATCCTGTCTGCAATAAAAGAATTAAGCCAAAATAAGATAAAGAGAGAGACAAAAGACGGAGCGGTGGGGAAAAAGGCTGACAGTATTCAGGTCCCATACTCTGTTCCCTGAATTTCCTGATATTATCCTCTTCTTCTTCTACTTCTTCTTCTTTCTTTTTTTTTTTAAGATTTTATTCATTTATTTGACAGAGAGAGGCAGAGCCAGAGAGGGAACACAAAGCAGGGGGAGTGAGAGAGGGAGAAGCAGGCTTCCTGCTGAATGGGGAACCTAACTTGGGACTTGATCCCAGGATCCCGGGATCATGACCTGAGCCAAAGGTAGCCGCCTAACAACTGAGCCACCCAGGCACCCTAAAATTTCCCTGCTTCTTAAGGCAAATCACTTTTCTTTCTTTTGTTTATGATTTTATTTTCTAAAGATTTTATTTATTATTTATTGACAGAGAGAGAGAAAGCAAGCACAAGCAGGGGGAGAGGCAGAGGGAGAGGGAGAAGCCGACTCCCTACTGAGCTTGATCCCAGGGCCTTGGGATCATGACCGGAGCCAAAGGCAGATGCTTAACAGACTAAGCCACTCAGGCACCCCTATGATTTTATTTTTAAGTAATTTATACACCCAACCTAGGGCTCAAATGACAACCCTGAGATCAAGAGTTGCATGGTCCACCTGCTGAGCCAGCCAGGCACCCCATTTTTTTAAGATTTTATCTTTCAGTAATCTCAAAGCAATTTCTTTTAGTATGAGTTATTTCAGTCCTTTCAACAAATCTCCTTTTCCATATAAACTAATTTTAGTTGAATTTGCCACCCTAGGAGTTACTGGCTAATTTAAAGAACATCTTTGCAAAATTTTAAAATCCATCAAAAATATATTCAAATAAGTGGGATTATAGTATGATTACTGTTACTTAATTTGTTTTGCTTCTTAAAAATAATCATGCACTTCTTTCTATGGCAAAACCACTACATCTCTCATCAGTTTTAATGGCTCTCTCATCAGTTTTAAGCATTTGTTGGTGTAAAGCACCATTTTTTATTTAACCAATTATCTATGGAAAACACTTAGAAAATTTTTCATTTCATTGGTATGAATAATACTTCACTTATCCTTGTACATATATTACTGCATACTTATGTAATTACATTTTTGCATAAATTTCCAAAAGCAAGATTTTTGGCTCAATGGACACATACATTTAAAACTTTAATAGTTATTATCAAATTTCCCTCTAGAAAAGATCTAAATATTTCTGTTTCTAACAACTGTGTGGGCAAGTGTCCTCACCAACACTGAGCATAACCACAGTTTAATCTTTACCAATATGGTTGTCAAATGTACTGTCTCATTGCTGTTTTTGTTCACTTATCTAATTGTAAGAAGTATTGAGCATCTTTACACTTTGAATGGCCATTTATAATTATATTTCTTTCTCTTCTCCTTCGTCTCCTCCTCTTCTTCCTACCCTTCCTTCTTTGTACCAAACATAATACTCCAGGACTGACATATCAGATTCAGAACAGGGCAAGGCCATCAATCACTGCATTTATTCCAAATACTCCTAGTAACACTGTCAGTCAAACATTAGATACATTTTTTGAATTATATGTGAGTTAAGACAAATGACAAAAGCCAATTCAAATTGGCTTAAGGACTAAAGGGACGATTAGTTCATATAACTAAGAAGCCAAGGGGTATTACTGGGTTGATATGTTGGTTAACTGAACATAATAATAAATAAATAAATAAATAAATAAATAAATAAAATAAACTCTTTTGCAAGTTCCAAGGAAGAAAGGAAGTGAGGAAAGAAGGAAGAAAGAAGAAAGGAAAAGAAATGCACCTTCATCCACGCATAGTTTTGCTCTCTCCATTTTTTGGCTCTTCTTGTTCTGTGTTTATTCTTTCCTCAGAAAAATCTCTTCACATATGGTGTCAAGATAACCATAGAAACCGCTCACATCCTCTTTGTTTAAATCCATGAGAAACAAAAAATTCTACTTTCCTGAGCCTCCTTTGATCATCATAATTAGCATGGTAATCTTTAATAGGTGTTCCTAAGTTCATATGATTGATTTACTAACCCCTCCTTATGTGCCGATAAATCTTTTCTACTCTCCTTTCTAGAAGGAGAGTAGAAAACCCTCACACATCACAGAACAGAAATTAGACCTCTTGCACAATCCTCAAACACTGAAAGCTGTAAATAGTTACCACTAAATCTACACAGAACCAGGAAATGTTAGGTCACTGCACCCTCTCACGGTTAATGACCCCTGTCCCTTTAAAACCTTCTTGTCTAGGCAGAAACCTCAAAGCTGGCTTTTGGACAAGAGTACACTTTCTCCAGGTGGCTGGAACACTGAAAGAATGAAATTAAATTTAAAAAAAATAAAGATCATAAATGAAATATTTGGATTTCCCCCAAATTACACTGGGATACATTTCTATCTCTATGACCAAAAAAAGCTCTGTGTACAACAGCTTCCAACATGGCACAAAGGACAGCACAGCATCAACTAGAGGCAACTGTGGATGGATGAAATGTATTCTCATTCACAATGTGCAGTCCTTTTATGCACTAGACCCACATATGCCTCCAGTGAAAGGATACAGAAGTCTAAGATCCTTGGGATAGAAAAGAAGAGGACATGGTGTGGGGATACTTCAAGCACCCTAAAATATCTCAGACCATGTACTCTAGCAGCACACATTAGCACCCTGAGAGCCAGATAGAATGAATCTTATCTTAATAGTCAGCAGTGCAAAGAGCCAAACTAACCAGCTACTCCATATCAGAGACTAGAAGAAATGTAGAAAACATGGCATCTCAATCAGGGATCTTTAACCCTTCCCTCTTTTAGAAGTGGGAATGAGAGAAAAAAGAAATAGACTGAGAATTCACTAGGAAAAGACAAGTAAAAAGTAAGACTTAAGAGAATGAAGATGGTCTGTCCAAGAGACCATGGAGAGAACATAAACTCCCCAACCACCACCTGTCTCCCATGCCAAAATCCTTGGATCTCCCAAAGTTACATAGAAAGAATAGAGACTATTTTAATTGACTTTTAAAAGAAAAGGTAACCCCAGAAAGCTAGAAAATATTTAGGATGCACATGTTATTTTCTTGCCACTTCTCCTCTATATTACATTTCTGCAGTTGGTTATTGCTTTGAGGAAACCAAATATAAGACCTTACTGCTACTCTCATAAGAGCTTTTTCATTCCCCAGTTAAATTCTATTTGGTTTATTTATCCCATTACTCAAGCCTTTTGAAGATATTTAGGATCCTGATTTTATCATGTTTGCTCTCTACCCTAGAGTTATAGTGGTGGCACATTTGATTTGCCTTTCTTTATCATCCTCATCAAAATCTTTAATAAAAATGTTGGTAAGCTAATATTTGACAAGAGAACCAAAAGGAGAAAGGAGAAAGGAAAAAGACAGTTTCTTCAAGAAATTGTGCTAGGACCATTTTATATTCACACATAAAAGAATGAAACTGGACCTCTATCTAATACCACTCACAAAAATTAAGTCTAAATGGATTAAAATCTTTAATGGAAGACCTGAATCCATAAAACTCCTAGAAAAAAACATAGGAATAAAGACTTGACATGGGTGTTGGTAATTATTGGTAATTTTTGGGGGGGATATGAGACCTAAAGCACAAGCAATCAAATCAAAATAAACAAGTGGGACTACATCAAACTAAAAAGCTTCTGTACAGCAAAGGAAACCATCAACAAAGTGAAAACCCACAGAACAGGAAAAAATATTTGCAACCATACATCAGATAAGGGGTTATTATTCAAAATATATTTTTAAAAACTCACAGGGGGCACCTGGGTGGCTCAGTACCTCAGGTGGCATCTGCCTTCGGCTCAGGTCATGATCTCAGGGTCCTGAGATCAAGCCCTGCTTCAGGCTCCCTTTGGGGAGTCCACTTCTCCTTCTGCCCCTCCCCATGCTTGTATTTTCTCTCTCTCGCTCTCTTTCTCTCATGCTTTTTCTCTCAAATAATTAATAAAATTTTTTTTAAAAACTCATACAACTTAATTGCAAAAAAACACAAATAACACAGTTAAAAATGGGCAAAGGACCTGAATATATATCTTCCAAAACAGATATCTGAAAGGCCAACAGGTGCGTGAAAAGACACTCGACATCACTAGCCATTAGGGAAATGTAAATTTAAACCATACTATGATATCACCTCATGCCTATTATAATGGCCATTATCAAAAATGACAAGAGATAACAAATGCTGGCATGGATGTGGAGAAAAGGGAACACCTGTGTATAATTATAGGGACAGTAAACTGGTACAGTCATTATAAAAAACAGTATGAAAGATCCTCAAAAAATTAAAAATAGAATTACCACATGATCCAGCAATTCCACTGCTGGGGCTATATCTAAAAGAAACAAAAACACTAACTTGAAAAGATATTTGCACCTTCATGTTCATAGCAGCATTATTTATAATAGCTAAGACACAGGAAACCTTAAGTGTCCATAAATGAATGAACGGATAAAAAAGTTGTGAGATATAAATAAATAAATACATACACATATACATACATAAATATTTCAGCCATAAAAAAATGAGGAAATCCTACCACTTGTGACAATATAGATGGACTTTGAAGGCATTATGTTAAGTGGAGTAAGTCAGACAGAGAAAGACAAATACTGTATGATCTTACTTATACGTGGAATTTAAAAGTTTACATAAAAGTTTATGAGTTTACATAAAAAAGAGTTCAGACTTGTCACTACAGGTGGAGGGTAGGGAAGGGGGGAATTGGAAGAAGGTAGTCAAAAGGTACAGACTTCAGTTATAAGACAGGTATTACTGATGTAATGAACAATATGGTGACCATAGTTAACACTGCTGTATGACATGTTGAAAAGTTGCTGAGAGTTAATCCTAAGAGTTTTCATCATAAGGAATTTTTTTTGTGTGTTTTCTGCTTGCTTTTCTTTTTTATATCTACATGAGATGATGGATGCTAGCTGAATCTATTATGTAATCATTTTTACAACACATGTAAATCAAATCATCACACTGTATGCCTTAAATTTATATAGTGATGTTGTGTCAACTATTTCTCAATAAAACTGGAGAAAAAATATTTAATGCTAAGTCTTACAGTCTTTGATAACAGAGAGCTATCAAAACAACCACTAGTGGGTATCATGCAGCCAGTTATTTCAGAAATTACGCATATCATCGCATGTTCTCAAATTTAAGAATTCCATATGAAATGTCCTGTTGAAGCCTACTAATATTACTCTAGTATTTTCCCGATCTTCCGGAGGCATAACCCCAACAAATAAAGTTGTTTGAATTTTGTCTGGGAATTTTCTCTGCTGATAATGATTAATAAAAGGGAATCCTGTCCTGGGATTAGTATGATAGTTCTAAAGTACTTTATAAACTAAGGTCAGACTTCTCTTTTAAAATTATCTTTTTTTTTTTTTTAATGCTCAGCAGTACTCCCTCTTGCTCATTTCTGAGTTCATCTACATATTTAGACTCACAAGACCAGAGTAGCTTACGCTTGGAACCAAAGGATGCAAGGACAAAAAGCATAGCAAGTCAGAAAGGTAGTATCAGACATTTTCTGTATATAGGAGTCCTCAAGGCAACCCACCAGCTCAGGAGCTTGTCCTCATTGACTGCCCCCAAATAACAGTTCAAATAGAAGAGAATGAGATCTACATGGACATGTGCAATGATCATCCTGGGTTAGCAGCTCTATGTCCCAGTAGGAAAAAATATTCATGGGCATAACATCTAGGTACCCCCCAAAAGACAGTTACTGAGCTATTTAGAAAAGCCCAAAGTTTTGTCTTCACTCCAGGAATTTATAGTCCACAACTTCCCTAGTCTAGGTGAATTCACCAATCAGGGTCATTTTTATCAAAAACAACATTGCTGGTTATACAGTTGACATTCGACCTTTATCAGGTTTCCAAGGAAACATAATGAGAAATACTATATGAAGACACACACACACACACACACACACACACAATATCTTATCAACACCAAAAACTAAGACAGATGAGCATTTCAATGCTGGAGTCTGAAAGAAATTATACTTACTATGAGACAGATGAACCTTCCATGAGGAAAGCACTTAAATTCTGATCCTGAAAAGGAGAAAGAATATAATGCATACTTTACCACTGTCTGTTTCTGAAGAGATATGGGGTCTCTACCAATCAGAAATTTAGAAAACCATTCTTCTTTTCAAAAATGGCCAATCCATGAAGTGACTATTTCTGCTTACCATTGGAAGACAATTTTCTAGCAATCCCTGTGCTTCCTGCATGTGTTGTAAAGAGGCACTGACAGCTTTTGTTGCAGTATATCTTTTCAAGGATGTTTGTATAGAAAACAGTCTTGAAAAATAGAAATAATGTTTCACTCTAGAGCAGATGGCAGTTTTGTTTCCTGACCAGAAAGAGTAAAGCTATTGTCTTTAGTGAAATGTTTCATTGAAAACTAAACTAGTGGACAAGAAATATCAGAGACTTAAGCTGCAGGGATAAGGAAGCTAGTAAGAAGCCAGCTGGTTTATATTGCAAATCTGAGAAAATTTCAGAAATTGTAATAACACTCCAGGTCTATCTGAAGGCAAAGTGCTGAACTGAGCTGAAAACAGGAGAAATGGTTGAGAATCTACATTTTTAAAAAAAAGTTTCCCTGACCTTCCCCAGCCTGAGACTTGGAGAAGCGTGTTAAAGCTGAGGGATTAGTTGCCATTTGAAAACAGATTGATTAAAAGTCTTCACACTGAAAAGTGATATCCCTAGCCCTCTCCCTGTGTCCCTCTCACAGAACAATAGCAGACAAGTTTATACTCTCTGCAGACTGTTCTCTGATTAGCTCTCCACCACTTTCTGACCTGTTCTGTGAGGATATCTCTGTGGACTACATTACCCAGGCCTCCTTTGCCTTTGGCTTTCATTTGAAATCAGCCAAAGAGAGGCTCCCACAGAATAACAAAAGCTGGAAGGAGAGAGGGGTTGGACTATATATTCTACCTTGTCCCCCAACACCACTACACACATTTGACAGTGGCTGTGTTCCTCTACTTTCAAACACAGCAAATGTTAGGTATACTCTCATACCCAGTTACAGATCTTTGAGGTTCCAGTAACACTGTCCTTTTTCCTTGCCTCTTTAGGCCTGGGGGAGATAAAGGCTTACAGCTGTTTTTAATCTCTGGGTATTTCACCATCCCTCGAAGGGTCCTATTTGTAAATATTCCCCTCATTAAATTCTCCTGAAAGCACTCTTCCATTATGTGCTGCCATTACCCCTTCAAGTGATCCAACTACTTCCTGCAGGCCCAAACAGATACCTACCCTATGGAAGTTTTGCAGGAAGCCCCTAGTGAACCCAAACAAGCCTAAGAGAAAGATCTGCCTATGTTTGTTCCTAAACAAAAGGGAATAGCATGAACGGATGCCCAGAGGCATGAAACAGCTCACTGTGTTCTAGGGACTATATTAGGTGTGTAGATGTATGAAGTAGAGAGATGCCAACTCACAGGGCACTTTTTAAGCCACCTCAAGGATCTTGGACAGATCCTATAGGCTCTGCAGAGGTACTGAAGGATTTCACGTTTGAGTTTCAGATCAATCAAGGTGGAGACAATATGAAAGAAAATTTTGATATCCACAAGGCTCTAAGATGGCAAACATAATAGAGACAACTGTAGTAGTTTGGGTCAAAAAATATTAAAGGTTATAACTCTGACAGTAGCAGAAGAATGGAGGAAAGAGACAGAAAATTTGAGATCATTTGGAATTGAGAGAATGGTTCTGCTTGAGGTGGATTAGCTGAAAGGTGATGAAGTTTAAGCCCTTTTTCTGTTCCTGTTCTAAATAAACACTTTTGAACAAAATTAAAAAAATAAATAAATAAAGGGATGAAAGACAGAGGAGGAAAAAATCAGACTTGCTCTTAATCCTCCAATTTTCAATAGTGGGTAAACTGTCTTTCTCTGAGTTAAAGAGCAGAGGATGAGAGAGTTTAAGGGAGACATTCACGGAAAGAACAGGCTGTGAGGGCAGGGTGGGAACATAGAAGGGTGAGGGTAAGCAGAATGATGCAAATTTCCATTCTGAAGATGTTGAATATGAAATATCTGTGGGAAATCAAGGTGAAGGTTTTCTTGAAGCACAGGGAAAGAGCTTCCTTTCAACTTATTGAACCAACCTAGTCAGTATAAATCAGATCCAGATCTGCAGGAAAAAAAAAAAAAAAAAAGACTGAGCAAATTTGCCTTTAACCAACATAAGAGAGCAGTAGGCTACAGGAAAGACCAGTTAAGAGTTTCCCAGTGCAGCCACCCATTTAACCACAAGATGGAGTCAGAGTTAAACTACAGGAGAGCCTTAGTCAGAACCTCCTCCAACGCAGTGAAGCCATCATTTACGGTGCCTACAGATTTTGTTTATTAGCAAAGGAGAGCTACTCACTGGCAAATATGGCTGAAAACAAACATTAGGAACATTCTAAAACAAATTATATAGGCTCCAGTACGGTCTAGGAGCTAGGAAGATAGTGTGTGTGATGAGCAGACAAGAGTCAGGTGTCTGTTTATATTAGACCTTAGGGGCTATGGAACAGCAGGTCTGAGCCTTTAAGACAAACGACAATTTATAAAAGTTGATCAAGTTAGGTATAATAATCAGAAACAAGAACAAAGACACTAAGCAGTCTATGTATCACCAAGCAGGATTCCAGGCTTCACTCCAGTTGATTGTTGAAGAGTCCCAGGTACCCTCAGGCTAAATATTAGACTGAGTCTCATGCTATCTTGGCCCTTAGTAAATGCATGCACTCCAGGTGCTCACTATGGAATTAGATGAGTTAGCAAAAAAGAAACCAAATCAACCTTCAAATCTCATTCCTTCATTCCTAATCTATTTCCTAGGCATCATTTCAAACAGATGGAGGCAGCAGGACCACAGTGAGGTTTTAGGCATTTAGCTGTAAATTGGGAAGAGGATGGAATAGTATGGTTTCTTTGAGTGGCAAGGATGTTCAAGTAGCAGAATTGGGCCAATATGTTTTCAAGATGCCAACTATTTGGAGAAAGAGATATTTGACAGAACACAATCAGAATCAGGGATTGAGAAAATCAAACCATTTCCTATTTACCACCTAATAATTTGAGATTCTTTAATAAGAATTATTAAATTAAATTAAATTTGAAATTTCCATTTCAAATCTTTGACTTCAAATTGGCTTCAGTGTAGCTTTATGTAGCCTCTCTTATTCTTAATAAATTTGTTAGAAACAAAAATTGCCAATCCTGCCAATCAGTGCCACCGCAAATCTCGATTTGAACTTTAACCTAATGCTCAATATGCTCCAGCAATCATTCTGTTTCTCTCAAGTCAGCCCTCACATTTTCCATTAGTACTGTTCCAAAATCTAATCACTATTCTCACAGAGGAATTACGGTGAAGATTAAATACTTTAGTACCTCTGAGTCCACTTTTAACCCATGATCTCTCTTCCTATAACACAGACAAAAATATAAGCCATGAGAGAGGAGTCAAGATGGCAAGGAGTAGCAGACTGAGATGACATCAAGTCACAGGAGTTCAGCTAGATAGTTATCAAACCATTTGGTACACCTACAAACCCAACAGGAGATCAAAGAGAAGAAGAGCAGCAATTCTAGAAACAGAAAATTGGCCACTTTCTGAAAGGTATGACGTGTGGAGAAGTGAATCCAAAGTGACGGGAAGATAGACTGCAGGGGAGGGACTAGCTCCTATAAAGCGGTGGAGCAACAGAATACAAAATCCGAACTTTTAAAAGTCTGATTCACTGAGGGACAATGCTCCAGAGGCTAAGCGGGGGTGGAGCCCTTGCAGGGACAGTGTGGTCTCAGGTCCTGTGGGGTCACAGAAGGATGGGAGGTGTCTGAGTGTAGCAGAGCTTGCAGGTATCAGAGAGGGGAAGCCAGCTACAGAGACGGAGCCAAGGAGTGAGCGCTCAGCTTGGGGTTACCTTAAACTGTGATCTGTGGCACAATCGGGACACTGCTATTTGAGCAGGGACCCCACAAGAGGCAGATCCAGGGAGACTCACCTTCCTTCTCTGGAGGCAGGAATCTGCTGGGTTTGGAAACTCCAAATGAGACTGTGTGCCAGAACAGAAATGCTCAGTCACAGGCTGGGTGAGCTCAGAGCATGGCCAGAGACCAGGGAGACAGGAGTGATTAGCACTTTTCTCTGAGGGCACACTGAGCAGTGGGGCCCCGACCTCTCAGTAACCCCATGCCAGCGACTGGGAGGCCGCCATTTTCAAACCGAACCTCCAGAACTCTATGGAAAATGTTCAGAAAACAAAAGCTCCTGAGAGCAAACCCAAGCAGATTACTTAGCCCGGCCACTGACAAGGGCAGTGCAATTCCTCCTCGGGCAAAGACATCTGAGAATCACTACAAGGGCCCTTCCCCTGGAAGATCAGCAAGAATATCCAGCAAAGACCAAGCTCACTGATCAAGAACAGTGGAATTCCAGAGGAGGGGAAAGCAAAGCATGAAATTCATGGATTTCTCCCCATGACACTTTAGTTTTACAAAGTTAATTAAATTTTTTTAATTTTATTTTTTTCTTATTCTAATTTTTTTTAACTTTTCCTTTTTCTGCTTTTAATGTTTTTTAACTACTTTATCTTAAAAATAACTTTCTTTTAAAAAAATCTTTTTAGGGGCACCTGGGTGGCTCAGTGGGTTAAGCCACTGCCTTCGGCTCAGGTCATGATCTCAGAGTCCTGGGATCAAGTCCCGCATTGGGCTCTCTGCTCAGCAGGGAGCCTGCTTCCCTCTCTCTCTCTCTCTGCCTGCCTCTCCATCTACTTGTGATCTCTATCTGTCAAATAAATAAAATCTTTAAAAAAAAATCTTTTTAAACCTTCATTATTATAGTCATATTTTATCCTTCATTCTATCTAACTTTATTTCTTGTATACATATAGGACTTTTTCCTCTAAAAAACTTTGGGATGTAATTTCTTCTAATAGATCAAAATATACCCTAAATCTAGCACAAGGCTTTGTTCTAGTCTCCAGCTTGAGCAAATTCTCTCCACTTTCTTTCTCCCTCTTTCCAACCAACTTATCTTGTCAATACCGTTTTTAGAAATTTTTTTAAATTTTCATCCTTACAGTCATATTCCATCCCTTCATCACATTTACTCTTATATTTGTATATATGTTTTTCTTTCTTTAAAAAATTTTGGGAGGTAGTTTCTTCTAAGAGAACAAAATTCACCCAAAATCAAGTGAGTGGCTCTGTTCTATTCATCACTCTAATACATACACATATTTTAATATTTTTAAATTTTTTCTTAAACTTTCTTTACCCTCTTTCTTCTCCCCCCAATTTGGGGTCTCTTCTGATTTGGTTAGCGTACATTTTTCTGGGGTCTTTGCCACCCTTTTAGTATTTTATTCTCTCATTCATATATTCTTAACTGGATAAAATAACAAGATGGAAAAACTCACCACAAAAAAAAAGAAAAAGAGGCAGTACCAATGGCTAAGGACCTAATGAATAAGGACATTGGTAATATGTCAGAAGTAGAGTTCACAATGGTGATTCTCAAGGTACTAGATGGGCTCAAAAAAGGCATGGAAGATATTAGAGAAACACTGTCTGGAGAAATAAAAGCCCTTTCTGGAGAAATTAAAAAACTAAAATCTAATCAAGCTGAAATTTAAAAAGCTATTAATGTGGTGAAATAAAAAATGGAGGCTCTTACTGCTAGGATAAATAGGCAGAAGAGAGAATTAGTGATATAGAAGACCAAATGAAGGAGAATAAGATGAGCAAAAGAGAGACAAACAACTCCTGGGAGGCTGTGAGGGGAGAATTCAAGAGATAAGTGATACCATAAGATGAAACAATATTAGAATAATTGGGATTCCAGAAGAAGAAAGACAAAGAGGGGCAGAAGGTATATTGGAGTGAATTATTGTAGAGAACTTCCTTAATATGGCAAAGGGAACAAGCATCAGAAACCAGGAGACACAGAGAACCCCCCCTCAAATGAATAAAAATAAGTCCACACCCTGTCGTCTAATAGTAAAACTTACAAGTCTTAGTGACAAAGAGAAAATCCTGAAAGCAGCTCAGGACAAGAAGTCTGTAACATACAATGGCAAAAATATTAGATTGGCAGCAGACTTATCCATAGAGACCTGGCAGGCCAGTAAGAACTGGCATGATATATTCAGAGCACTAAATGAGAAAAACATGCAACCAAGAATACTATATCCAGCTAGGCTATCATTGAAAATAGAAGGTGAGATAAAAAGCATCCAGGACAAACAAAAACTAAAAGAATTTGCAAA
>NW_019154088.1:42884901-43094368 GCF_002288905.1 Enhydra lutris kenyoni | reverse complement strand
CTTTCAGGATTTTCTCTTTGTCACTAAAACTTACAAGTCTTAGTGACAAAGAGAAAATCCTGAAAGCAGCTCAGGACAAGAAGTCTGTAACATACAATGGCAAAAATATTAGATTGGCAGCAGACTTATCCATAGAGACCTGGCAGGCCAGTAAGAACTGGCATGATATATTCAGAGCACTAAATGAGAAAAACATGCAACCAAGAATACTATATCCAGCTAGGCTATCATTGAAAATAGAAGGTGAGATAAAAAGCATCCAGGACAAACAAAAACTAAAAGAATTTGCAAACACAAAACCAGCCCTACAGAAAATATTTAAAGGGGTCCTCTAAGCAAAGAGAGAGCCTAAAAGTAGTAGACCAGAAAGGAACAGAGACAACATACAGTAACAGTCACCTTACAGGCAACACAATGGCACTAAATGCATAACTTTCAATAGTTACCCTGAATGTAAATGGGCTAAATGCCCCAATCAAAAGACAAAGAGTATCATTATGGATTAAAAAAATAAAACCCATCAATATGATGTCTATAAGAAACTCATTTTAGACCCAAAGACACCTCTAGATTTAAAGTGAGGGGGAGAAAAACAATTTACCATGCTAATGGACATCAAAAGAAAGCTGGGGTGGCAATCCTTATATCAGATAAATTAGTTTTTAAGCCAAAGACTATAATAAGAGATGAGGAAGAAAACTGTGTCATACTTAAAGGGTCTATCCAACAAGAAGATCTAAAAATATTAAATATCTATGCCAAAACATCTGAGCAGCCAACTATATAAACCGATTAATAACAAAATCAAAGAAACACATTGACAATAATACAATAACAGGAGGGGACTTTAACACCCCCCTCGCTGAAACGGACAGATCATCCAAGCAAAAGATCAACCAGGAAATGAGGCCTTAAATGACACACTGGGCCAGATGGACATCACAGATATATTCAGAACATTCCATCCCAAAACAATAGAATACACATTCTTCTCTAGTACACATAGAACATTCACCAAAATAGATCACATCCTGGGTCACAAATCAGGTCTCAACTGGTACCAAAAGATTGGGATCATTCCCTGCATATTTTCAGAACACAAGGCTCTGAAGCTAGAACTCAATCACAAGAGGAAAGTTGGAAAGAACTCAAAAACTTGGAGGCTAAAGAGCATCCTACTAAAGAATGAATGGGTAAACCAGGAAATTAAAGAAAATTTGAAAAAAATTCATGGAAACAAATGATAATTAAAACACAACTGTTCAAAATCTGTGGGACACAGCAAAGCAGTCCTGAGAGGAAAATATATAGAGATACAAGCCTTTCTCAAGAAACAAGAAAGGTCTGAAATACACAACCTAGGCCTACACCTAAAGGAGCTGGAGAAAGAACAGCAAAGAAAGCCTAAACCCAGCAGGAGAAGAGAAATAATAAAGATCAGAGCAGAAATCAATGAAATAGAAACCAAATATCTGTAGAACAAATCAACAAAACTAGGAGCAGATTCTTTGAAAGAATTAATAAGATGGATAAACCCCTGGCCAGACTTATCCAAAAGAAAAGAGAAAGGACCCAAATTAGTAAAATCATGGATGAAAAAGGAGAGATCACAACCAACACCAAAGAAATACAAACAATTAAAAGAACATATTATGAGAAACCATACGCCAGCAAATTGACAATCTGGAAGAAATGGATGCATTCCATTTCCACCAAACTGAACTAGGAAGAAACAGAACTACCAAAACTGAACTACCAAAACTGAAGAAGAACTACCAAAACTGAACTAGGAAGAAACAGAAAACCTGAACAGACCAATAACCAGTAAGGAGATCGAAGCAGTCATCAAAAATCTCCCAACAAACAAGAGCCCAAGGCCAGATTTCCCAGGGGAATTCTACCAAACATTTAAAGAAGAATTAGTACCTATTCTCCTGAAATTGTTCCAAAAAATAGAAACCGAAAGAAAACTTCCAAATTCATTTATGAGCCAGCATTACCTTGATCCCAAAACCAGACAAAGACCCCATCAAAAAAGAGAATTACAGACCAATATCATTGATGAACACAGATGTGAAAATTCTCACCAAAATACTAGCCAATAGGACCCAACAGTACATTAAAAGTATCATTCACCATGACCAAGTGGGATTTATTCCAAGGCTGCAAGCTTGGATCAACATCTACAAATCAATAAATGTGATATAATACATTAATAAAAGAAAGAACAAGAACCATGTGATACTCTCAATAGATGCTGGAAAAGCATTTGACAAAGTACAGCATCCTTTCTTGATCAAAACTCTTCAAAGTGTAGGGATAGAGGGTACATACCTCAATTTCATCAAAGCCATCTATGAAAAACCCACAGCGAATATCATTCTCAATGGGGAAAATTCGAGAGCTTTTTCCCTAAGGTCAGGAACATGGCAGGGATGTCCATTATCACCACTGCTATCCAACATAGTACTAGGAGTCCTAGCCTCAGGAATCAGACAACAAAAAGAAATAAAAGGCATCCAAATTGGCAAAGAAGAAGTCAAATATCACTCTTTCCAGATGATATGATACTTTATATGGAAAGCCCAAAAGACTCCACTCCAAATCTGCTAGAACTTGTACAGGAATTCAGTAAAGTGTCAAGATATAAAATCAATGCACAGAAATCAGTTGCATTTCTATACACCAATAACAAGACATTAGAAAGAGAAATTAAGGAGCCAATCCCATTTACAATTACACCCTAAACCATAAGATACCTTGGAATACACCTAACCAAAGAGGCAAAGAATCTGTACTCAGGAGTACTCATGAAAGAAATTGAGGAAGACACAAAGAAATGGAAAAATGTTCCATGCTCATGGATTGGAAGAACAAATATTGTGAAAATGTCTACACTACCTAAAGCAATCTACACATTTAATGCAATGCCTATCAAAAATCCCATCCTTTTTTTTTTTCAAAGAAATGGAACAAATAATCCTAAAGTTTATGTGGAACCAGAAAAGACCCCAAATAACCAGAAGAATATTGAAAAAGAAAGCCAAAGTTGGTGGCATCACAATTCCAGACTTCAAGCTCTATTGCAAAGCTGTAATTATTGATGACGATAGAGTTGAGGGTCTATTTCTGGGCTCATAGATCAATGGAACAGAATAGAGAGCCCAGAAATAGACCCTCAACTCTATGGTCAACTAATCTTTGACAAAGCAGGAAAGCATGTTCAATGGAAAAAAGTCAGTCTCTTCAACAAATGGTGTTGGGAAAATTGGACAGCCACATGCAGAAAACAGACAGTCTCTTCAACAAATGGCAATGGGAAAATTGGACAGCCACATGCAGAAGAATGAAACTGGACCATTTCCTTACACCACACACAAAAAATAGACTCCAAATGGATGAAAGACCTCAATGTGAGACAGAAAGCCATCAAAATCCTTGAGGAGAACCCAGGCAGCAACCTCTTCAACCTCAGCCACAGCAATTTCTTCCTAGAAACATCGCCAAAGGCAAGGAAAGCAAGTGCAAAAATGAACTATTGGGACTCCATCAAGATCAAAAGCTTTTGCACAGCAAAGGAAATAGTCAACAAAACCAAAAGACAGTTGACAAAATGGGTGAAGATATTTGCAAACGACATATCAGATAAAGGGCTAGTACCCAAAATCTATAAAGAACTTATCAAACTCAACACCCAAAGAACAAATAATCCAATCAAGAAATGGACAGAAGATATAAACAGACATTTCTGCAAAGAAGACATCCAGATGGCCAACAGACACGTGAAAAAGTGTTCTACATCACTCGACATCAGGGAAATAAAAATCATGTACATCCCTCAAAAAGTTGAAAATAGAGCTACCCCACAACCCAGCCATCACACTACTGGATACTTACCCTTTATAAAGATACAAATGTAGTGATCTGAAGGGACACACGCACCCATATGTTTATAGCAGCAATGTCCACAATAGTCAAACTATGGAAGGAACCTAGATGTCCATCAACAGATGAATGGATAAAGAAGATGCGTGTGTATATACACACACACACACACACACACACACACACACACACACACACACAATGGAATCCTTCGCAGCCATCAAAAGAAATGAAATCTTGCCATTTGCAACATTGTGGGTGGAACTAGAGGGTATTATGCTGAGCTAAGTAAGTCAATCAGAGAAAGACAATTATCATATGATCTCCCTGATATAGGAATTTGAGAGGCAACATGGGGGGTTGGGGATTGGGGAAGGAAAAAATGAAACAAGATGGGATCAGGAGGAGACAAACCATAAGAGACTCTTAATCTCACAAAACAAACTGAGGGTTGCCAGGGGGAGGGGCGGTAGGGAGAGTGTGGTTGGATTATGGACATTGAGGAGGGTATGCGCTATGGTGAGTGCTGTGAAGTGTGTAAGCCTGATGATTCACAGACCTGTACCCCTGGTGCTAATAATACATTATATGTTAATTTAAAAAATTAAAATAGGGGTCCCTGGGTGGCTCAGCGGGTTAAGCCTCTGCCTTCAGCTCAGATCATGATCTCAGGTTTCTGGGATGGAGCTCCACATCGGGCTCTCTGCTTGGTTCTCTGCTTGGCCCCACTTGTGTTCTCTCCATATGTGTTAAATAAATAAAACTTTTAATAAATAAATAAATTAATTAAATAAAACATCAAAAAATGTATAAGCCATGAGAAGATTTCAACTTTAAGACTATTCCTTACCTAAAAATCCACAATCACTCCTCTCTTCCTCACAGCTATTTATTCTAAAAGAAAAGTCCTCCATTGCAGCGCCTGAGTGGCTCAGTCGGTTAAGTGCTTCCCTTCTGGTCTGGTCATGATCCCAGGGTTCTGGGATCAAGCCCTGCATCAGGCTCCCAGCTCAGAAGGGAGCCTTATTTTCCCTCTCCCTCTGCTGCTCTGCCTACTTGTACTCTCAATCTCTCTGTCAAATAAATAAATACAATCTTAAAAAAAATTTTTTTTAGTCTTTAAAAAAAAAAGTCCTCCATCGATATCAGGCTAATAATTCATCAATGTTTATTCCAAGAAAAAAAAAATCCCACTTAAGTCAAAGGCAAATCTTTCCAACCAAATTTATTAATTTGGAATTTTAGTTTTTAAGATTGTCCAAAATTCACAGAAAGCAGACTGATGGTTGACAAGGACTGTGGGTTAAGGAGAATAGAGAATAACTGTTTAACAGGTATGGTATTTACTTTTGGGGTGATGAAGATTTTTTCAAGGCAGTTCTTGCACAACATTGTGAGTGTACTAAATGCCACTGGAGTGTATACTTTTAAATGGTTGATTTTAAGTTATGTGAATTTCATCACAATTTTTTAAAAAGAAAAAAATGTGTTAACTATGCAGAAACATGAAAATATTCACACTGTCCTACAGTTATACACAAGCATTAAAAAACAGGAAATAGAAGAGGAAAATATCAGTATGATTGCATACAGTAAAGATAAGTAATGTCTGAAAAACTCTTGCTTTAGTTACATGTATTTATGCATTTATTTGGTACAATATAAAACACATATCTTATTGTGGGTTGCACAAAAAGACAAAAGCCACTGCAAATAAACTCTACCTCTTATAACCTTTTAATTGTCCTTCTATGGCAGCCATGAAGTGTGAAATTCAAACCTCTATTCATTAAAAGGTGTCACTGGTCTATGAGGAGTGCAGTTAACTAAACAGCCTCCAACTGCATTGCCATCAGGATCTGTTAAATCTTTGACTTCAATAAACTGACAGTTACATGCAAGAGAAAAAAAAAAACAGGGCCACCAATCTACTCATAAAATCAAGTAAAAAATTAATTCAAAATTATAAAAATTAATTCAAAATGGATTAAAGAATTGAATGGAAGACTTGAAACTATAAAACCCCTAGAAGGAAACATAGGTGGTAAGCTCGCTGACATCAGTCTTGCTGATTATTTTTTTGGATTTGACACCAAAAGCAAAGGCAACAAAAGCAAAAATAAATAAGGAAGACTACATAAAACTAAAAAGTTTCTGTACAGCAAAGGAAACCATCAACAAAATGAAAAAGCAACCTACATAATGGGAGAAAATATTTGCAAATCATATATCTCATAAGGGATTAATATCCAAGATATATGAAGAACTCATACAACTCAATAGCAAAGCAAAGTAAAACAAAATGAAACAAAACCCCAAAGTCTGATTTAAAAATGGCAGAGGGACTGAATAGACATTTTCCCAAAGAAGACAATGAAATGGCCAACAGGTACATGAAAAGACACTCAAAATCACTAATTGTCAGGAAAATACAAATCAAGACCATAATGAGCTACCACCTCACACCTGTTAGAATGGTTATCATCAAAAAGACAAGAGATAACAAGTGTTGGCAATGATGTGGAGAAAGGGGAATACTTGTATATTATTGTTAGGATTGTAAACTGGCATAGTCACTTAAAACAATAGTATAGAGATTGCTCCAAAAATTAAAAATAGAACTACTGTATGATCCTGGATTTTACTGTTGAGTATATATCTGAAGGAAAGGAAATCACTATCTCAAAAAGATATATGCACCCCCATGTTCACTGCAGCATTATTAACAATAGCCAAGACATGGAAACAATCTAAGCATCCACTAAGAATGAATGCTAAGAGAAGTGGTATATATATACAATATAATATTATTCGGCCATAAAAAAAGAAGAAAATCTTGCCATTTGCAACAACATGGATGGATCTTGAGGGCATTATGCTTAGTGAAATAAGCCAGATAGAGAAAGCCAAAAACTGTATAATTTTACTTTTATGTGAAATCTAAAAACAAAACAAAGTAAAATCCAACTCACTGATACAGAGAACAGACTGGCAGTTGCCAGAGGCAGGTGGGAATGGGTAAAATGGGTGAAGGTGGTCAAAAGGCACAAATTTCCAGTTATAAAATAAATAAGTCCTGAGGATGTAATGTATAGCATGGTGACTATAGTTAATAATACTTACTGTATATTTGAAAGTTGCTAACAGAGTAGATCTTAAAAGTTATCATGACAAGAAAAAAATCATAACTGTGTTCTAATGGATATTAACTAGACATATTGTGATCATTCTGCAGTATATACATATATCAAATCATTATGTCATACATCTGACACTAATATAATGTCATACAACAATTATATCTCAATCCCAAAAAAATTTAATTTAAAAATGCGGTTCTTTTTTAAGATTTTATTTTTAAGGGCACCTGGGTGGCTCAGTGGGGTAAGCCTCTGCCTTCAGCCCAGGTCATGATCTCAGGGTCCTGGGATCCAGCCCCCCATCAGGCTCTCTGCTCAGCAGGGAGCCTGCTTCCTGCTCTCTCTCTGCCTGCCTCTCTGCCTACTTGTGATCTCTCTGTGTCAAATAAAGAAATAAAATCCTTAAGGAAAAAGATTGTATTTTTGAGTAATCTCTACATCTAATGCGGGCCCTATACTTACAATCCTAAGATCAAGAGTCACAAACTCTACTGACTGAGTCAGCCAGGCTCCCCTAAAAAAAATGTTTTTTTAAGCCTTTAAGTCAAGGCCATCTTCTTCCCAGGAAGCTTCCATCATTATGTATTCCAGGACCAACCCATTTCTGCCTACTCCAGGACACCTCTGATGGATTACCCCAAGTCCTGTTGTGTTAGCCAATACTTTGTCAAATCTGCATTGCAATATTAGGCTCCCTCTGCCCGATCCTGTATCAAAGTATGAATCAAAGTCTAGAGGTTTATCAGGCCCAATCCTTCTTCCTTTCCCTTGACCCTCACAGGCTTTACCTCCCAGTAAATCTCTGGTACTCCTAACTCCATTTCTTCTTGCAGGATCTAACCTTAGTCATCTTTAGAGCACTTATTACAACTTGTAATGTGTTTACATGTTTGTAGTAATGTCTCTATTATACAGAAATCTCTGGCAGTTTTTTCTTCTGAAGGGTCCTCCCCTCACACAGCCTGGATAACCTCCCTTTTGACTGCATCCTCATCCCTCCTCTAGGCCCAGACACAGCAGTAGTAATTATATAGTTACACCTTACATAAGGGAAACACAACTGAGAGAGTGAAAAGAATCTAAAATCCTGTTTCAGGGCTATATCTTACAAATGTAGGATTTCTTAACCCTTGGCATTATTGACATTTTAGATTGGTTAATTCTTTGTATTGGAAGGGCTGTCCTGCACAGTGTAGGATGTTTAGCAGCATTCCTGTCCTCTACTCAATAGATGCCAGTGGCATCCCTCTCAGCTGTGACATTTATGCTTTAAATGTCTCCAAACATTGCTAAATGCCCCGCTGGGGGGTGGGGTGGTGGTGCAAATCACCCTTGGTTGAAAACTATCAGCCTTGAAGAAAGAGCATCTTTTTTCTGATTCTCCCCAAAACATAAAATGCTATATGGTCAATTAGTACTCTGCTGGAACTTACCATTGTCCTGGGAATATTCCTCCAGGCTAAGCAGACCCAGATGCCTTGGCAGCAGCTCCCACACAGTGTGAGGCTTCAATTCTCTTCCTCCTTTGACTGTCCTTTGGACCCTAAGGAGGTCTGCATGTGTTACCATGAGTAACAGACTTAAGCCTGGACAGATTATCCAGAGGCTGACTGAAACTTAAAGAAAGGCCCATCCAGGGCAGTATGTTGATGTCCCCGTGGACAAATGAACATTGTCCCTTTGCCTGTATGCCCTCTCATCACAGTTTGCTATCCATAAACTGTTTCCTCCAGTTTTGTTTGGAAAATCATTAGTTATCCTTCTATCTGTTGCTGTTCACCCTGGAGCATGCTATATACTAGCTATTTCTAATATGAAGAGTGATATTTTTTAAAAAAATTAATGTCTATATTTCTGAGTGTCTACCCTTAATAAGGTTCCTAGTCTGGCTGAATGTGTGAGCCACTGCCATCTCCATAAAAGGCATAGAAACTTCTCATATTTCTATTCCAGATGCTTTGGAATATGAATGCCTATCTCCTCGAAGTCTCTCTCACACAGTGTGCATTTCATACACTTTCCAGATACCTTAAGTCTAGCTTTCCCCACAAATCTTGTGCAAATTCATGTCCAGCCATTTTCTCATTATGCTGCACAGACAGAAACTTCATTTTATCTATGTAGATTTGTTTTCATCTCCTCACCTCAACTGTTTTCTTTTCCTTACTTGCAGTCATTTGCATGTTTTAAATTTATATTTCGGACTCTGAATATTCGGTGTGCACAAGATTTAGTGAAAACAGGATTTAGACAAGGGGATTGCAAAAGTCACTTTAAACAATCCATCACAACCAGTGCGTCCAATGTTAACGGAAAAATGCGATATATGGTCCTAGGATGCTGAGGAATCTTCCTGGATGAAGAATAAAATAAATTCTCCTGTCCCGTGCTGTCTTGTTGGGGAGGGGGATGGAGTTAATGGAGAGAAGTTGCTGGATCAGAGCTGGAAGGGGTTTAGACTGAAAACATTTGTTACTCCTCTGGCACCTCTTTCTCTGTCCCCAACACTGAAACAGGGCGCGCTACACAATGCTTCCAGCTAGCGAACGCGTCTTGCCAGAGCGCTGAGGTGAAGGATGCACCATAATCCGCGGTGGTTGGAGCAGAGCATCACTGGGTGCCATCTAAGGCAAGGCTCAGTCTCAGTGCATTGTCACAAACTGCTTTGCAACCCAGAGTCGTCAAGATTAAAGCTTTTGGGATTCGATAAAATCAGGTTCAGAAAACATCACACTTCTTGGGGAAACAACTCAAATTAAACATGCCATTGCAAGTATAACTTTGCATTCAGACTATTATGCTCTCAAGAACAAAACGTTTCTTTCTCATTCTCAAATATCTGGCTGCCAGGGAAAACTAAAAGCTCTCTCAAAAGCACTCGGAAAGCTGTTTCTTCAGACAAGTAACAGACCACCACCAGCTCTCAAACTAGTAGCGGAGGAGGGTAGCTGAGAAAGGCCAAACTTAATAAACCGCAAGAGCGCAGGAGAACGCAAGTGACGTCTGACGTAGGCCTTCCTGCCGCAGAGCATAACGGGAGGAGCGGCGAAACGCGCTAGGGGCGCGCGACCTCTGAAAACGAAACGGATTCTTCTGCAGCGGCGCTCTGGGTACTCTTGGCAGCTTGGGGTTACCCTCCACTTGTGGAAACAGCATTGTCTGCGCGGTAGGGGCTACCCCCAGTTTTTTCGAGTCACTCAGTGACGCAGTTCCTGAGCGCGCCAATAAGGGGCTGGCTGGAGGGCGGGCTCTTCAAATTTGAATTCCCAAACTGTTGTGGGTGTCGGGGAACCTCGCGGAGGAAGTGAGGGTCACCTGAGGCTCGGCTGCGGGGCCTGGAGCTGACTTGGGTGGGAGGCGCGAGCCCTGGGATCGCCCAACCCACGCGAAGCCAAGCCCGGACTGCCGCCTTCTAGCCCTGTCAGGCTCTTCACCCAAGGTATGAACTCCTTCCACCGACCCCCTCGCCTCCTGCCACCCGTCCCCTCTGACGCTGAGAGTCCCAGCCTCTCAGCGTTTTCACCCCTCGTGGGCTTTTGTACATTTTTTGCTTGGCGGGGGGATCTCACAACTGCTCATTCATTGCGTGCATAGTTGTTGCTTGTCTACTATCGTTCAGGTTCGTTTCGATGGTGAACGCTCTAAGCCTTTGTTCTAAAATTACTGATAGTAAAAAAAAAAAAACAAACAAAAAACCAAAACCAAAAAAACCCCTTTACGTTAAGAGTGGTTTGTGTGCATCACTGCCCTTGGACCCTAAGATCCACGGTGCTGTAGAAACAGTTGATCCATCGAGCTCAAGATTTCTTCTGGTTTAATTACACATCGGTTACAAACATACCTAGATGTTAATAAAATTATTTAGAAAATGGTGAGCCCCTTCATCCTACTCTTCAAAGTTAAACACTATTCACAATTTGGTACACTTCCAGACTTTTTTCCCTATGCTTATGCTCATGTGTTTTACAGAAATGAGATTGTACGTCCTCTTCTATTCTTTCCTTTTTTTTAAATTTAATATATCCTAGCTATTTTCTGTGTCAGTACATATACGGGAATATATCTTTTTACTGAATAAATAGAATTCAACTCTGTGGATGTAGCAGAATTTCGTCCCGTAGTGGTGGAGATCTAAATTGTTTGTAATAATTTGTCCAGTACTTCAGTGAACTGTATAGTGCTTGTTTAGGAACTTGGGCCTTGAACTCAGACTTAGGTCCTGCTCTTAATCATGGTCAGTGTGACCTTGGGCAGGTTATTTAACTACCTGTCTGTACCTTAGTTTCCCCATCTTCAAAACTCTCCAGAATTGCTGTAAGGTTATGTAGTATCTGACAACATGCAATAAATATTGACTGTTACTACCACTTATATATTTGCATCCTTAATGTAGTTGTTTCTGTAAGAAAAAAATTTAGAAGTGGAATTTCTTGGTCAATAGCATACACACCTATATTTTGAAATTGATCTTTTCCAATCTGATAAGCAAAAAGTCCCACTGTTTAAATTTGTATCTCTTCGTTTATTAGTAAAATGAAGTGTCATTTGACTCACTGAGTGGCTTTTCGTGCGCTTTATTAATTGCCTTTCACGCCTTTTGGCCCTTTTCTGTGTTGATCATTTTCTTAAAATTGATTCATTTGGTCACTTTGAATGTTATTTCTAGTAATTGACTTGAATCACTTCCTTTATTATGTCCAGTGCTGGGGGGGTTTTGTTTGTTTGTTTGTTCCCCTCCTCCAAGTGTATATGCCAGTTAACTTAAAATTCCCCTAATTTTTTTCTCATCTCCACCTCCCAGTCCCAGTTTATTCATTTTTGATCTTGAGAGTTTAAAGTGAACCACTAATGAGTACTTTAACTCTCAGCACAGGATTCCTATCACTAGCATATTGCCAAACACATAAATCTATGCATTATTGGTATATATTTACTGAATTAACATTCTGTGGAAGAATTCAGTAGTTTTTGTGTCACAGGACTAGATTGCCAAGATAGCCTTCTTTGTCAGCTCTTGTTATTAAGGAAAATTTCCTTTTTTTGTCTTATAAATTATTGGATAAGATACTATTTGTGTATGAATTTTTAACTTGCATACTTCTCACACAAGTTACTTAAAGATACTTGATTTCTTTGATCTGACTACATTTGTATTTTCTGTGGTACACTTTTTATGTTTATATGATGTCAAAGACTGATTAGAATAGTTATAAATTTAGCAAAAGAGATGCAGCAAGTTGAAACTAGTAAGTTCCAAGCATCTTGGGTGGAAACGTTTTATTTATTTACCAAGTATTACAAAATACAACTATATGGCTCACCACCTAGAATCTTAATTATAGGTGTGGTAAGTAAAATATATTTATAAAAGCAAGCTAAAACAAGTCTAAGACCATGTATGCTCAAATACATGATTTCCGCTAAAAATTCTAAATAGTGTTAATTTCTTTTAAATCATAATGAGTATAATTTACTTTAATTTGAGGGTTTTTCAACTAAAACCTCATAGTTAAAATGTTCAGCGGCATAACAAAATCAGAACTGGGAATTATTTAAAAATAGAATGAATCTTTCAGCTTTCATTAGGTTGTATCATCATAGCTGCTGCCTTAAAATTTAAGTGCTGAAAAGGAAAAGTGATGTTTGTGAAATTTAATCTTTTAGAGTCTAATATAGTGCCATATGTGAATATGATTTAATGCTTTTTGAAGCAAATATTAGATTGAAACCTCTAGGACTTGAGGTTAAAGTATGTTAAAAATCAGATACTCAAAATTCAATTTTTATAGTTACTAAGTAGATGATTTGGTGAATACTGTTTTTTCTAGAGAAGTAAATTTAAAGACCAAACTGCTCATCTAAAATAATAATGAGTCTTTAACAAAAACATAAAACCTTAGATTTGTGAGCTATAGATTATCCAGTGTTGTTATGAACCAATTTTACCTTTTAATTAAAATAATATTATTATTGAAAGCAAATAAATTTTTTTGTAAAGCATTATAAAGGTTGATTTCACATTAAACTACAGGTTCCTCTGGGCCCCTGCTGAAGGTCTACTACCCTGAACATTGTGTTTAACTGACCTATCTGTTAGAGAAAATTTGTTTCTACTGTTTATCAAGATGATTGCAACACCTTTGAAACACCCAGAAATTCATTTGTCTTCAGAGACCTCTTCTCCAAGAAGGAATATGCCCATGCAAGCAATCTTTTTTGACAGCATTCCTGCAGGCACACTTACTCCTGTGAAAGATTTGGCAAAATATCAGAACCCCTTTTCAACATTGAATGACTATAAAAAGAATAATTTCCTAAAAATGACAAATTTTAATAATAAAAATATATTTCATTCCACCATGCTAGCAGAGGCTACCACCTCTAACAGCTCTCTTGATATCAGTGCTATAAAGCCCAACAAGGATAGATTAAAAAATAAAACAAACTATGAATCACCAGGAAAAATATTTCAAAGAATGAAAGAAAAAGTACTGCGTGACAAGCAAGAACAAGCATCAGGAAACAGGAGTTTGTTGGAACCACCAAAAAGTGAAAAGAAAATTTTCACTCCTAAAGGAGCTGAGAAAAGACTATTGCAGTATACCTACGTCTGTGAAGAAAAGGAAAACAAATCATCCCAATCAGATAACAGTTCACCAAAAGGTCAGTTTTATTATGTGTTGTTTGAAAAGCTATGATGTGTTGTGTTTATTGTGTCTGATACTGTTTTAGGTACTCAGGAAACAAGAGTGAACAAAATGGACAAAAATCTCAACCCTTGTGTAACTAGCTCATATTCAGGTGGTGGGAGAGACAGATTTAAAATAAGTAGTTTTTATAGTACAAAAGAAAAGTGCTATGAAAAGAAAAGGCAGAGTAAGGATGATGGGGAGAGTTGCAGTGGGTTGTAATTTTCCATGTGGTGGTCAGGCTGTGGTTCAATGAGAAGATGGCATTTGAGCCAAAAAACTGAAGGAGGTGATAGATACAGACAGAATATTGGAAGAATTGAGAGGGATGATCCACACAAAGTAACAGCTAACACAAATGTCCTGGAATAGAAGGATTCCTCAAAAATTCAGGAACCAGCTATGAGATTAATAAATCGTAGAGTGAGTGGACGGAAGTGGAGAAGAGAGGATGGTTACAGTCAGATAACATAGAACCTCATAGCGAATGTTTGGTGTTTTACATGAGCAAATTAAGGCGTCAGTGACCGGTTCTGAGCAGAGAAATGACAAGATCTGACTTCCATTTTTAAAATATCACTTGGCTGTGAATTTGAAATAGTGCGTTTATCTAGGTGAGATAAGGTGTTGGTTTAGGTTTAGGTGGTAGCAGTGAAAATAATAAGTGGTTGGATTCTGGGTATATTTTGAAGGAAGAGCTCATAGACTGGGTGTGGAATGTAAAAGATACAAAGGTGGAGAATGTAAAGATATAAAAAGATGTATAAAGATATAAAGGATTTATATCTTATAAAGATTTTTATTTATCTTTTATATAGATATAAAAATGTAAAACCACTTCAAGGCTGTTCTTTGTTGTTTGGTTCTGGGTTTTTTTGCTTGAGTATCTATAAGGATGGAGTGATTTAACTGAAATGGGATAGACAAGGTGGGGAGGAGCTCAGTAATTAAGTTTTTTGTACGTTAATTTTTATATATCTGTTAAAAATTGAAGTGTAGATGTGATTAGGTTGTTGAAAAAATTTAGTTGAAATTTAAGGAAGTGGTCCAGATGAGAAAAATGACATTTGGGAATCATTAGCACCTAAATAATGTTTGAAGAGACTAAATGAGATCAAAGAGTAAGTGAAGAAAGAGAAAACATTCAAGGATGAGTCCTAAGGCACCCCAAAATTTAGAAGTTAAGAATAAACAAAACACAAGAAGTCAAGGAGGAAGAAAAACCAGAAGTGATACTTTGGAAGCCAGAGTCTTTCACTGTATCTAATGCTGCTGATCAGTTAAGTAAGATGAAGGCTGAGATTTAACCATTGGATTTAGCAACATGGAGGTCATTGGTGGCTTTGACGAGGGGATTTAGTGGCGTGATCAGATCAAAAACATGATTCAAAAGGGTTCAAGAGAGAATGTGAAGGAGAGAAATTGACAGTGGTAAGTATAGACAACTCTTTGAAGGGAGCAAAGAAATATGGGAGGTACGGTTTTAAAATATTTTAGTTTTGGGGTGGCTGGCTTAATCTGTAGAGTGTACAGCTCTCAATCTTGGGGTTGTTGAGTTCTAGCCCCATGTTGGACCTGGAGCCTACTTAAAAATATATACATATATTTTTAATATACATGTATATGAATTGTCTTTAATGTATAGTGAAAGATCATTTTTGTATGCTTTTGGGAATAATCCAGTAGGGAAAGAAAAACTAAAATTGGTAGTATGATAAACTTGAGTAGTTAAGAGGGAACAGAATCTGTAAGTGGAAGTTTTGGCCTTAGCTGGGAAAATAAACATCATAAATCAAACAAGAAGATAGGCAGTGTTGTAGGACTTAAGAAATGAAGTGGGCAGTAAAGTCATCAGCTGAAAGTGAGCATGGGACACTGGCATTAAAATTTGAGGAGGTGGAGGTTTAAATAATACGGGTATGTGGTCTAGACCTAAATTTGATTTCTAGTGCAACATTAACGACCTACTTGAGACTTGTGAGCATGAACTTAAATGAGATCAGTCAATGTGATTATGAGTTTTCCTTTAGCCCTATTTAGCTGCATGGGTGCTGTTGGGGTATAGGTAGGGAGTTGGATTTTATCAGGATTGTAATTTTATCAAATAGGATGAAGAGGACAAAGGAGTTGAGATGTGTATATAAAGGGACCATGAAATTTAAGTTAGTTATACAAAGAAAAGGGGACCTAAAGGAGATAAGGAAGTGTGAAGAGTGAAGAAGTGTTAGGTATTATTAAGATAGTAATTGGATTTGAGAGAATGATCTGGAAAGATAGAATGATCAGAATTTGGGACATTTGAAATAGAGACTTTAATGAGTTGCAGTAATTGATAAACATATTTTACATGCACTATCTCATATAATCCTTTCAGCAGACACTATGGGTAGATGCTAATTTAAAAGTCTGGGAAACTGGGCTTACAAAGAGGTTATGTCTGCTCTATGTCTCACAGGGAATAAGTGATGTGCTGAGAATTAATACAAGTACTTACTGGAAAGTGCATGCTCTTTATTATACAGTAGACTGTGGATATATTGTTGTATTTCAAAGACAGTGATCTATTTTGATACAAAAAGCAGAGTTTCTAAGGGAGTTTAGGATGGAGGTAGGGGAGTACACAAAATATGTTTCATACAGTTTGGGAGAAAAGGAGAGAAGCAAATAATGCACAGTAAAGCATGTGTTATTTGTTAAGTGGAATTAGAGAGGGAGAAAGAAATAACACTGCTTTGAGAATCTGATGACTCTTTTCCCAGAAAATGCACATACATAGAAACACAAATTTTGTGTGTAATTTCAGAGACCTTTTGGAGAATCTGCATGGACTTTGTACTCTAAAATAAATGACCAGATTCTATAGCATGTTATATCTGATTGAATTACCCACTTGCCTTTACTCCTTTGCCATGCCATTTCTAGTAGAATGAGTTAAAGAAATAGGAACTTGCCCTTCTTTTATGATACACATCAATATAATAAAATCCTTATATTAAAATTTTTAAAGCTGAAGCTGCATATTTACTAAAGCATAATCATTACCAATTTTTGTCAGAATATTTGAAATTAAACATATAAAATAATTCAGTTTTTCCTCCAATTTTAAGTCTATTACCTCCCCTTTTTGTGTGAAAGAAACTCATTTCTACCTTCAAGAAGTAAAACTATCTAGGATATAAAGCAGAATAAAATGTAACCAATTCTTTTAGTTCCTACTTGTCTAATAGATAAGCCTACCAGATTTTTGTCTTTGAAGTTCTACTAAAGAGATGTCAAAGGCGTATAAATTATGGTTATGTCTGCTTTTGAGTCACAACATGGCAACTCTTAACATACAAGCTACACCTTTTCAACTGTTCTTTCACGTTTTAGAAATTTATAGCAACCAGAAGCGGAATCAGAATTTTTAAGACTGGATGGCGCTTCATATATAATTTTAAGATAGACCTCTCTGATTTTTGGCAGCACCAGATTTTATTCCAGATCACTAAACTTTTAAGTTCAGTAATAAACTTTCGTGTAGAGCTGGCAACTTATAACATGGAGAGTTTTTAAAAAATTCTTTCTCAGCATGCTATAGATACAGAGAATGTGATAAAAGCATGAGAAGATAAAAAGGGAAATGTAACTCATAAGTTACAGAAGTATATTATATTGACCTAATCATTATTGAACATAAGTAAATGACATTTTTTTCTTCTCAGTGACTAATAAAATTCAATTTCCTTTCTTTAAAAAAACAAAAAACAAAACTCAACCTCAATGCAAGAAGTTCCTCTAGAATCATCAAATAGTACTTTCCTTCTGAAAAAGTAAAAGATTCAATGTCAGCAGGAAAAGAAAGCATCTCTGCATAATTTAACTTATGGTAAAGTGTTTTTTGTTTTGTTGAATGTTCTAGATAATTATTCTCCCTGTGTAGGCATCCCTTTCAGAGAAAGACTGGGCCAAAGGGTGGAACATTCCTAACCTGAACGCTTTTTAATATAAATAGTTCGATATTATTCTGTTTCTCTCTTTTAATTTCATATGATTCTTCTTTAAATTTTGTTTGATCTTGTATTTTTTACAGAGGTTCCATTTCTGAACCAAGAACATGAAAATGTTTCAGCTGCTGGATTCTCAAACAAAGCATTACCTAGAGCTCAGTTGGCTAAACAAATTCTTCACTCAAAGGAGAATACATTTGTAACCACTAAGTCTAAAAAAGACACCTTTGTTTTAGAAGGCGTTGATTCTGTCATTGAAAAATCCCAAAATTCTACTCTTGAGACTCTAAATACTGACTGTGTTCCTGTTAAAAATGATGGCCGGTCAGTGGTTTCTGATGGTAAGATACTGACAGAAAGGACTTCACAACAGGAAATTAAGGAAGGAAATGAGAACACAATACCCAGAGAGACTGATGTCCTGGGTTCCATGAATGATACATGTAAAATTGTGCTTGCAACTCCAAGATTTCATATAACAATACCTCGGAAATCAAAAAGAAATGCTTCAAATCATTCTCCTCCAAGTACACTTCAAACTCTTACAAATGAAGTTAAAAAGAATAAGGTAGGACAACTTAAGACAGATTTACATTTATGTTTTTACCCTCATTCTTTAAAAGCTGAGCTCAAGCTCTCATTAAGAATAGGTTAATTTTTTTGTTTGTTTGTTTTATTATTTAGTGTCAAGGCATTGTGCCTAGTGAAAAGAGCAGTGGATTGAAAGTAAGAGAAACCAAGTGTTTTAACCTTGCTCTGTTACTAGTTGTATAATCTTCAACGATTTATTACTCCCTTTGGGAATGAACACTGACTTCCTTGCTATTCTTATTTTCTTTTTTCCCCCTGATTCTTGGGGCACTATTAACTGCAATTAAAATAGAAGGGGGTATAGCTTCTGAAGACTTGAGAATTTTTCCCATTTTAAAGTAATACAGAGTAATCAATAAAACACTTCAGGCTATCACACTATGTTGCATTAGGATAATTCTCTGAAAGAAGTGGAATGGAATATAAGTTCAAGGAAAAAGATACAACTTAAATTTTCCAATTGTTAAAGGTTTGTCCATAAATTTTTTAAAGGGTGATAGTGGTATTTAAATTCCATCTAAATTTGAGGGGCACCTTGGGGTGCCTGGGTGGCTCATTGGGTTAAATTTGAGGGGTACTTGGCTGGCACAGTAAAGCATGTAACTCTTGATCTTGAGATTGCAAATTCAAGCCCCCTGTTGGAAGTGTGATGTAATAGTTATAGTTTTGGGTTGTTGTTTTTTTTTTTCCTTTGGGATTTAATTTTAGAGAGCGTGCATGAGGGGTGGGGATGTTTTGCAGACAGAAAAGGAAAGACTCCTCAAGCAGACTCCTTGCTGAGTGTGGAGCCCAATGTGGGGCTCAATCCCAGGACCCCAAGATCATGACCTAAGCCAAAATCAAGAATCCGATGCTCAACCAACTGAGCCGCCGAGGTGCCTCCGTAATAGTTATAGTTCTATATCTCAGTGTATTCTTTTGAAATTGCATTATTTGCAAATATTTAGACTTGATGAAAATTTTTGGATGTTGCTTTAAAAATGTATGAGGTGGGTTGAGCACAAAGTTTGAAGACAACTGTAATGGGAGATCCCACATACTAATTCTGTCATTGCTACAGTGCTGTTTATCTTATTTACTACAAGAAGACCAAGCCTTCCAAGACTCTTACCTGTATACAGTTCTGTACATGCCCTAGTTCTGACCCAATCTGTTTCTCATCTCCAAACATTGCATTGTACCCTCTTGAACTAAAGGTGTATCATCAGCAAAATGTTAAATTCTCAATTTTCTGTGAACATTTCTTAACCTTGCTCTAACCAAAATACAGCTTCTTTTCTTAAATAGTGGCTCTTTTTTCTCCCATATCTCATATTGTTGGCCTAAAGATGATATAATGTATCGCTTTTGTTCCTCATTACTATTTCAGGCCATTTTCCTTCCTTTTCTCTAATACAGCCCCTCCCACCTTCTTTGAAGCAAGTGCTATAGCTCTTTTAACTTTATCATTCCCTGTAACTCCTTGTAGTCCTATATAATACAACTTGCTAGTCATAACCTTGCATTACTATTAAAGTGTTTAATGCCTGTTACTTTTTCTTCTGCTACTACTTCTGTCATCAACTCTGGTGACACTGACATCCATAGAGATGATCCATCCAGCCTTCTTAAATTCTTGATCTTAAATGACCTTTCCCTTAACCATTACCGTCTACCCTAGTCATACTCATACCTTGTCTTTGCCAGTACATGCTCCAGATTCTCACTTTCAAGCATCCTGCTCACACAGACTCCTGCCATTCCAGATCATTCTACCCCTAGCACTCTTCCCTCTCCCTCACCATGAATACTCCACCTTACTAAGGTAATCCTTTAGACCATAAGTGCTCTTCTTTCCTCATCTTGCTCTTTACCTTACAGATTCCATGATCCCATCATTTTAGCCATCACTTTGATTTAACTGTCAGGACTTTATTGCTTTTCTTTCCATTCTCATTCTCTCTCTTTTTTTTTTTTTTTTTTAGATTTTATTTATTTATTTATTTATTTATTAGAATGAGAGAAAGCATGAGAGAGGAGAGGATGAGAAGGAGAAGCAGACTTCCTGCTGAGGTGGGAGCCTGATGCAAGACTGATCCTGGGACTTAGGGATCATGACCTGAGTTGAAGGCAGTCGCTTAATCAACTGAGCCACCCAGGTGCCCCTTCCTCTGTTCTCTTTTGACAAAGTTGGGATCCTAGTTAAATTTCACTCATATACCTAAGAAATATCAGGTGGGGGCACCTGGGTGGCTCAGTTGGCTGAGCATCCATCTTTTGGTTTTGTCTCCAGTGTAATCTCAGAGTTGTGAGATTGAGCCCTAGGTGGGGCCCTGAGCTCAGTGGGGAGTCTGTTTAAGACTCTCCCCCTCTGTCTCTCCCTCTCCTCTTTCTCTAAAAATAAATAAATCTTTAAAAAAATATGGCTGAAATGAAATGCACAACCATACTGGTCTCATTTTAAATTTGACAGCAAACCTTAAGGGGGCTCTCAGTATAAACATCAGTCCTGCTACACTTCACTTGTTAATCCGCCTCATACTCTAACTTTCCTAGAATAGTATTCCCTGCTTTTTCTCCCTTAAAACCTCCAAATCCGGGGCTCCTGGGTGGCTCAGTGGGTTGAAGCCTCTGCCTTCGGCTCAGGTCATGATCCTGGGGTCCCAGGATCGAGCCCCGCATCGGGCTCTCTGCTCAGCAGGGAGCCTGCTTCCTCCTCTCTCTCTGCCTATCTCTCTGCCTACTTGTGATCTCCGTCTGTCAAATAAAATAAATAAAATTAAAAAAAAAAAAAAACCCTCCAAATCTCCTCTCCCTTCCCCATTCCCAAATTATTGAACCTCATGTTCCCATTACCAAATCCACCAATCTCCTGGCTGTTCTATCCACGTATTCTGCTTCCCCTTCTCTTATAATGGATGAACAGTTTGTGCTCCCTTTTCAAGGCCAATTCACTTCCTCTTACCACCTATAGAACTTTGTCCCTCTAATTATCCCCTCAGTTGTTTTCTGTCTTCTGGAAAATTTCCATTAGCATATAAATGCTGAAACATGGCCTGCATTAAAAAAAAAAATGCAAAGAAAAAGTCCACCTTCCTGTTACTCTCTATCCCATTCCAACTGTAACCCCATCTTTTTGTTTCCATTTACTGTAAAACACCTTGATAGAGGTATATATATTCACAGTTTTTGTTCTTACTCTTTCTGAAATATATTCTACTTTGGGCATTCATAAATCGCTCTGTGAAGATTGCCCTTTTTAGGTTCACCAGTGATCTCTATGTTACCAAACCAGTAATTATTATTTCTTATTATTCTGTTGTGGACAAGGGTTTAACACAGTGAATCAAAACATCCTTCTTAAAACATTGTATTGTTTTTTCTATTGAATTTGATGATACCTCAATCTTGATTTTCTACTGTCTCACTGGCCATTTTTCTCATTCCGGTTTGCTCCTTCCTCTTGTCACAATCTATAATACTGGAATTCCCCAGAATCAGTCCTTGAAACTGATTCTCTAGTGCCTGCACACACTCTAAAGACTGGATTATCCAGTGCTGTAGCTTTACATTCCATTTCTTTACTGATAGTTACTAAATATATATCTCCAGTCCAGAACATTCTCCTAAACCCCACAGTCACATATTCAATTGTCTATAGGACTTCTTCATTGATATTTAATAGGCATCTCAGATTTAATATGTCTAAAATGATTTCTTCCCCCAAAACTTCTCTCAGCTGTGTCCCATACTGGTACATAGTAATACCATTCCCCCAAATTTAACTTAGGGTAAAATTTCAGATTTGTTTGAGACTCTTGTTTTTCTGTCATACTCCACTCCAGACTGTGAGGAAATCCTGTTGGCTCTTCTGTCCTGAATCTGGCCACTTCTCACTACTCAATCACTACCTTAGTCCAGGGTACCATAAATTCTTGGATTACTATAATAGCTTAATGGTCTCCTTGCTCCCCGCTGTTGTTCTCTCTCTCCATTCTGTTTTACAGACAGCCAGAATCACCATTTTTTCTTTTTTTCTTTTTCTTTCTTTCTTTCTTTCTTTCTTTCTTTCTTTCTTTCTTTCTTTCTTTCTTTCTTTTTTTAAGATTTTTTGTTTACCCTAGAGGAAAAGAGAGCATGTGCACAAGCAGGGGAAGGGAGAAAGGGAGAGAGAGACTCTTTAAGCGGACTCCTCGCTAAGCACGTAGTCCCACACAAGGCTCGATCCCATGACCCTGAGATTATGACCTGAGCCAAAATCAAGAGTCTGACATTTAGCTAACCTAGTCTCCCAAGTGCCCTGGCAGAATCTTTATACAGTTCATTTTCTACCCAGTAACTCCTTAAAATATTAAATCATGTCTCCACTCTGCTCAGAATCCTCCAGTAACTTTTTATCTTTTTATCTTAAGAGAAAACCCTAAGCCTTTACCGTCTTTTACAGGACTCTACATAATTCATAATCCTTGACATGCCTAATCTCATCTCTCACTCCCCTCTGTTGCTTTCTTGCTTATTCAAGCTGCTGTGCCCTCTATGCTATCTACTTGGGGACTTTGTACTTGTTCCCTTTGCCTGGAAGAATGTATTCCCAGGTAACCCATATGTCCTATCCCTTACTTTACTCAGTTTTCTGTTCCAAGACCTTCCCTATCATATATAAGTAAGCATGTCTTGTACTTATTTTTGATAATTATCACTGCCAGACATTATTTGTCCATTTGTTTGGATATAACCACCACCACTCCACTTGCTTCTACATATCCACCCCTCAGCCCCTGTGAGCGCACAGTAGCATACACACACACACACCAGTGTTTGCTGTAATAGGGCAGCCATTTTGTTTCTTGCTGAATCCCACTGCCTAATAGTGCCTGGCATATAGTACAGGTCAAGAATATGCTGAATGAATATGAATGCACATTTTGATTTTTTTTTTAAAGATTTTTTTATTTATTCATTTGACAGATAGAGATCACAAGTAGGTAGAGAGACAGGCAGAGAGAGGAGGAAGCAGGCTCCCCGCTGAGCAGAGAGCCCGATGCTGGGCTCGATCCCAGGACTCTGGGATCATGACCCGAGCCGAAGGCAGAGGCTTTAACCCACTGAGCCACCCAGGCGCCCCTCATTTTGATATTTTATGTAAGCAGGATGGTACAAGATTCTGGAGCCAGAATTCCCAGATTTGTAACCAATCTGTGCCCCTAACTAGCTATGTGTGACATGGGCAAGTTATTTAACTTGACTTTACAGTTACTTTATAAAATGAGGAAAATATTACCTGCCTCCTCTTGTTATGAGGATAACATGAGTCATTGAATCTAAAATACTTGGAACATTGCCTAGTATTATTTTTTTTTAAATATTTTTATAAGATTTCATTTATTTGACAGCGAGATACAACGAGAGAGGGAACACAAGCAGGGGGAGTGGGAGAGGAAGAAGCAGGCTTCCCGTGGAGCAGGAACCCCGATGCCAGGTTCCATCCCAAGACCCTGGGATCATGACCAGAGCTGAAGGCAGACATTTAATGACTGAGCCACCCAGATGTCCCTTATTTTTTATTTTTAACATCATCTCCATCTGACTGTCCTTGATCTTAGATAGTTCCAAATGTCCAAGTATTAAAAATGAAAAAGGAATTTCATTGCCTATTTGTAATTGAGGAAAAAATAAAATAAAGATAAACATAACTGAGGAAAAGTGCAATAAATAGAAGGACCTTCCATTTTAGCATCTTTTTCTGGCTCACCATAAAACTACCACTGAAGAACTTGTCTTCATAAATTTATAATTTTTTGTATGTAAACTAAATGGCTACTCAAATTAGTTATGACTTTTGCTGAATTTCTCATCAGAAATAGTTTAGTGTTGTTACATGGTAGAAGCAATTTCTCAACACACACATCACAGAAATTTTCCTCTACAGTAGGATTTTGTCCTAAAATAATTCTCTGAGCTGTTTAGATATTTGCTCTGGATTAGACTGCTGTGAAATATAGATTATTAGTAATCACCTTTGTAGTTTAAAGAAAATTAAATACAATTCAAAACCAAATTTGCAGAAAAAAAATGCTATATTTTTTTAGGATAAGAATGATGGTGGAGTATATACTACATAGCTGACTCTTATATAAGTCAGGTCTTTTGTCTTTATTGGATACCTTAGAATTTTAGGTGATTTTTTTTTTTTTCTCCAGTGGTTGAGATATTTGATATAAGAATATTTGACGTAGAACTGATTCTGGATTGGACAAAAAATTATGCAGTACAACTTCCAATCTTCCTCTTTTCTGTTTTCATTGTATATGAGAGTCTTTACCTTGTTACTATTTAAAATAGAATGTGGTTCTTACATAGATGAGCACTAAGTATATGAGTTTTTTCTTTTTATATGATGTAAATTGATTTTGTAATGTTTTTGCTACAAGTAACAGAGGAAATATATACTTCATTTTATGCTGATAGGTGGTCCAGCTACAAGAATGGATGATTAAAATCATAAATAATAATACCGCTATATGTGTAGAAGGAAAATTGACGTAAGTATAACATTTCAGTATTTTAATAAAATTTATAAGTATATAAGAGCTGGAAAGAGATGCATCTTCCTACAAAACAAAGACTTTGTAACAAGGTTACAAACTGAAGCCAGAAAAGTAAAAGGACTGTGCAGAAGCTGGCCATGTTGATTATAACCAGATTTCTTGTTTTTGCCTGTTAAGTTCCTTTTAGAATAGTAACAACTCAAATTTGTATACACAATGCCTTTTTTTTTTTTTAAGATTTTATTTACTTATTTGACAGACAGGGATCACAGGTAGGCAGAGAGGCAGGCAGAGAGAGGAGGAAGCAGGCTCCCCGCTGAGCAGAGAGCCTGTTGTGGGGCTGGATCCCAGGACTCTGAGATAATGAGCTGAGCCGAAAGCAGCGGTTTTAACCCACTGAGCCACCCAGGTGCCCCTCATGTTGCTTTATATTTTAAAGAGCTTCTATTAAGTGGACTGGTGTTCTCTGCTTAATTTTATATGGGTAGTTAATATTTACTATGTGCATTTCAGTCCAGATTCTCACATCTAAATTGGGACAACCAGATCTAAATTACTGATCCAGAAAAGGAATCAGAATTATTTAACACTTTGCCATACAACTACATATTAAATAATCATTGGCACTCTCTGGTTCTCCCTAAAGCAAAAGCGTCATCAGGTGAGTGGACTTTGCCTAATTTTGCTACTCTATTAGCACCATTTTCTCTTTTTCAAAACCAGTTTCTTAGTGGTTAAAAAAAATTGTAATAAAAGGTTGTCATAAAATAAAATATCACTCACTGTTCAGGGTACTCACCTAGAAGTTTGTAAGTTACTTATTTAAAATCTGTCTTGCCCATTCTATTTCTGCTTGTCTTGGGCCGATGTCCTTAATGTCAAAGAGGTGGTCTGTGTTGGAATTGCACTCCTGCTGCCTTACCAGCTATATGACATGGGCACCTTATTATCCTTTATCAGTCTCAGTTTCTTCATCTGCACAATGATAATAATAATATTACCTATTCTTTGGGTTATTTTGAATATTAAAATAGTTAATATTTGTGAGACTTGAGAACAGTGCTTTTGGAGTGCTATTTAAATGTTAAGTAAAATGAAACAAAAAAGCACAGGATCACTGTATTAAAATATGTCTGAGGTTAGTCCCATTTGACCAAATGAAAGGAACTTAACTATCATATTACCCTTAAAATTAGTGTGTTGGGTGCCTGGGTGGCTCAGTGGGTTAAAGCCTCTGCCTTCAGCTCAGGTCATGATCTCAGGGCTCTGGGATCGAGCCCCGCATGGGGCTCTCTGCTCAGCGGGAAGCCTGCTTCCTCCTCTCTCTCTCTGCCTGCCTCTCTGCCTGCTTGTGATCTCTGTCAAATAAATAAATAAAGTCTTTGAAAAAAAAATTAGTGTGTTTATTACTAGTTACCTGATGAATTGGGAATGTTCAACATTTATCTAATACATCTTTATATTTTCTTTCTGTTTTATATTCCTAGCTTCATTTAAGGAAATACGAAGGGTAGATATATGGGCTAGTGATTTGATCTTGCAGTTTGTTTTTTTTTTCCTTTTTTTGGTATTTTCAAAAAGGAAAGTAAAAATACTTGGATGGGTAGTGAGGGTAAAAAGACAAAAAGTACTCACAGGATTAGGGGAATCCAAACTATGTAACTGCATGAAAGCTAACACAGTATAAGCCCTGACGAGAGGGACAGGAAAACATTCTTCAGAAACTTGGCATCAGTTAAGATGAAGTTGCAAGCATTGTCAGCACCATTTAGAGAAGGCCCCTGCTTCCTTGCTAATGATAAATTTTATATTAGTGGTTTGGTTTGGACACAGTACAGTTTCTTGTTACATACTCTGAGGATCACATTAGCCAGGCAGTTGAATTCTGCTGCAATGTTTGGCCCTCAGATGTTTATAATTAAATGGATAATATTGCTAAATGTTTGTAGAGTGCAAATTTATTACTTTTTATTATTATAAGTTTGTATAGTTACATATGTAAATTGTGATTGCTGGTAAAATGTGAATATTTTGGCCTTTAATTTTCTCCTAGAGACATCACTAACATATATTGGCACAGTAATGTCATTATAGAACGGATTAAGCACAACAAACTTAGGACTTTATCAGGCAATATTTACATATTAAAAGGGATGATAGATCGGATTTCCATGAAGGAAGCAGGTAATGACTATCATTATAAATTTCTTTAAATGAATCAATTAACCATATTTCTAACAGTGATACCTATTTTTTTTTTGTTCTTAGGTGTTTTAAAATTATGGATCAATCAAAACAAAAAATTAAAACAGTTGGCCACATTATGTAAAACTATTTATTATATGTGTTGACTATTTTTCTCTGATTTAATCACCCTTAATAACAGTTTAAATAAGTTCAGTGATTTTTTTTTTTAAGATTTTTTTTTTAAATTTATTTGACAGACGGATCACAAGTAGGCAGAGAGGCAGGCAGAGAGAGACAGGAGGAGGCAGGCTCCCTGCTGAGCAGAGCGCCCGATGCGGGACTCAATCCCGGTACCCTGAGATCATGACCTGAGCCGAAGGCAGAGGCTTTAACCACTGAGCCACCCAGGCGCCCCAGTTCAGTGATTTTTAAAAAGTCAAGTGAAATGTTGTTGTGTGAGGAACTGCTTTATAAAGCTATAATTTAGCTTCCTAGTTTGTTGAACCTGCCCAGCACAACCCCAGTCCTGTTATCTAATTTTCTGTCTATGCCTTGTACACAGTAATGTGGCTGAAGAAAAAGATACCTGAGTATCTTAAAGTTTGTGATTACCAGCAACAAGTTGTGGTCTCTTGGTATTCTACCACATTTCCCTATTGCATTCACTCTCCCATCCTCCTTGATGACTATTGCATATTTTTACAAATTTTCAATACCTTCTTTTTTCCTCTCACAGTAGAGGTGCTGGGGGAGGGAGGGGAGCACATGAGCAATAGAAACAATCAGAAGAGAAGTTTACCATCACATCTATTGACCTGCTTGCATATATATCTGCTTTTGTTTATGAATGAACTGTTCCTGTCTGTGTCAACCTCCATTTGTACCATACTTTCCATTTTCCCTCTTTTACTCAGGGATATCACTCCAGTAATTCTCCCTTATCCTGTCAAAAACAAAAACCCTTTTAACCCCACTTATGTCAGCTACTGCTTACAATAAAAACAGCTCAGAAGATTTTAATTCCTTGAATTCTTTCCTATTTAAAAAAAAAATTCTTTAATCATGCCTTAAATCACAATTCTTTACCAAATAGCCCTTATCGGAGTTACCAATGGCCCCTACATTGCTAAATCAAGTATATGCTTATCACAGTTATTCATACTTAACCTCCTTGAAATACTTCTTTTTTTGCGTTCTGGAACACTGTATTCAGATTTTCATGCTGCCTTTCTCCCTGTTCCTTCTTAGTTTATTTGCTTATTTTGCTGTTTCTTCTTTGCCTATAAATATGGGGTAGACTGTAGCTCTTTGTATATACATTCAATGATGTGCTTATTTCTTTGAGGCTTTAAATCTCATCTATATGGGGCGCCTGGGTGGCTCAGTGGGTTAAGCCGCTGCCTTCGGCTCAGGTCATGATCTCAGGGTCCTGGGATCGAGTCCCGCATCGGGCTCTCTGCTCAGCAAGAAGCCTGCTTCCTCCTCTCTCTCTCTCTCTGCCTGCCTCTCTGTCTACTTGTGATCTCTCTCTCTGTCAAATAAATAAATAAAATCTTTAAAAAAAAAATAAATAAATCTCATCTATATGGTGAGCAAATGCTGAATTTATATCTCTTACCAAAAAAACTCCCCAAGCCACTCAACTCATTTTCCATCTGCTCATTTGACATCTCCACTAGGATGTCTGCAGGCATCTCAAACTTGGTATGTCTAAAACCTGGTCTTCTCCCTATAATCTGCTTAGGTAATGTTAATAGTCTTCCCCCTCTTTCCTTATTTCCAGTGGCTAGCCAGAATGCTTGAAGGCATTTTGAATCTTGTCTCTCTCACACCCACATTTAGTGGGTCAGTACATCCTATTGGCATTATCTCCATAATTTATTGAGAAGCCAGGCCTCTGCTGACCTCTGTGGTCCAGACCTCCGTTATCTTTTGTCTGAATCATTACAGAATCCTAATTGGTCTCATTGTTTCTTCACTTGTATTTCCAGAGACTTCTCAAAATAGCAGCTAATATTGTCCTGTTAAAGCAAGTTAAATCCTGTGGCTCCCTTGCTCAAGATTTTTCTATAGCTTCCCATCTTACCCAAAGTAAAAGAGTAGGCCCATAAAATGACCCCAAAGCCTTATCATCTTCCATGTTCCTCTACTGCCTCTATTCCCTTCTGAGTAGTCTCCTAGTACTAGCTTCTTTTCACTTCTCTCCAACCATACTAATTTTTAACATCAGGCCAGGCACACACTTACCTCACAGCCTTTTATTTCGTTCCCTTTGCTTCCAGTGTTTTAATCCCGTATTGCCACATGGCTCACTCCCTCATGTCCTTCAAAGCTTTACTCAAATGATGCTGTTTCAGTGAGAACCTCATTTAAAAATGCTGCACCCTTCTTCCTCCCCCAGCATACGTATACTAGTATCCTTTCACTGACTGACTGCTTAATTTTTCTCCATAGCATTGGTGACCATCTCACAAACAAGATGTTTATTTATTGGTTTGCTTACTCTTTCACAATAAAAGTCAAGTTCCATGAAGGCAGGAATTTTTGTTTTGTTAGCTGCTGAATCCTTAATGTCTGTAGCAGTGCCTGGCACAAAGTGAGCAATAAGTGTGTGTTTTTTCAATGATCTAATGAACCAATGACATGTCTTTAAAATTCTCAGCTTTTAGATAATTTTTGTTTGTTTATTGTTAAATAGGATATCCAAATTACCTCATAAGGAAGTTTATGTTTGGCTTTCCAGAAAAATGGAAAGAGCATATTGATAATTTTCTAGAACAATTAAGGTAAAGTACTTCTTAATTTTTAAAAAAGTAACTTTATTAAGATATAATTTGTATTTGATAAAATGCACCCATTTTTAGGTATAAAATTTGGGGGGCTTTTACAAATATATCTGTTTAATCAATTAAATTGGTTTTAACTTGTTTTTCGGGGGGGCAGGGAATGCTAGTTTTGAAGTTCTCTCTAATCCTGGATTTTTAGAAAGCAGTAATATTTTACTAGAATTTCTGTCATATGGAATAAATCTAAGAGGAAAATAACACCTTTGACATTTCAGGGAGCATCCTCATTCAAACACCATTTAAGAGGGATGTTGCTGTTAAACATGGGTGTTAAGTTCTTGGTCCTTTTTCATTCATTCCATCAATAGTTATTGTCAGTTGCTTAGCAGACGCTGTGTTGGCACAGGAAAAGCAAAGAAAATTTTATTAATTCTTGCCATTAAAAGAACTCACAGGGGGTACAGTGATATAAGTTAATTAATCACAGTACCATTGTATAATTTATAATGCTGGGGTGGAGGGATGGTCCTGTGAAGAGCCAGATAAGGAAGTATTTTTATGGGCATACTGCTATCAACTGTTCAACTCTGCCTTTGTAACAGGAGAGCAACCATAGACAGTACTTTAATGAATGAATGTGGCAGTGTTTCAGTAAAATTTATTTCCAAAAATAGGCAACTGTCAGCAATATATTGTCTTGTAATTTTCTTACAATATTAGCTTAAGTAGAAAATGAAAGAGCATAGAGTAGTAAACACAAGGTTTTATGATTCTTTTGATTTAAGGTGTTGTCTTTCAGTTCTTTGTGGGGGAAGAGGTAGAAGTCATAAAGGTTTAAATAATGTAAGATTAAAGATAATCTTTGCTGGGAGAGGAGCTTTATCTGAGGGACTTTATTTATATGTTCAGTTTTTTTGTTTTTGTTTTTTGAGAACAAATATTAAAGGAAAAATGCTATACTTGTTTTTAGGGCTTGTGAAAAGAAAGAGAGAAAGGCCAGACAAAAACAGAAAACGGGAAGATTTGTCCCTGATATACAAAAATCATCAAAAAATGATGCGAGAGAAAACCAAACAGATGTCCTCCAAAAAGCCAGCACTACTTATGACATTGATTGTTGTCATTTGGGTATGTTTGCTCTTTTTTTTACCTACACTGTTTATAGTGTATTTAGTTTTTTACTTGCACTGCCCTAAAATTCTTATTTTTTAATACTTGAAAAACTACAGTGCAGTCTATTCTCTGCTTTCTTCTTTAAATATCATGTTTTAGTTCATCAGAATCAAGAATACTAATAAACATGGCAATGAAAGGTGATTTTCTTTCACTTTCCTAGACTTAAGTATTTAGGTTACCAACCCACCTTGGACCTATATTACAGATGCCTATATTTTTATATTAAATTGCATTTTTGTTAATAGACAAAACCAGTTTGCTTCCATGGAGGGAATGGCATGTTTTTTTGAGTGACCATTGCTATAAGGTAGCTGACAGAACTGTTGCATCACCTCTTTGCCAAAACTGTAATCTGCCTCATATCCTGCCCTCTCTCCTGCTGGAAAAAAAGTATGAACATTAATTTACTACTCTTTCTAGATAACATATCTTGAAAGTGAATTCTTTAATGTGGAAAGGCAGTTTATCTTCTGTTTAATAATTTGTTAATATCTCCATCTTTGTACACATAGAAGTGAAAAATAGTAAGCGCCGTAGGTTGCCAGGAGCCACAGAATTAAACGTGTGCCATGGTAATTGCCAAAATAAACCACCATTAAGGCTCCCAGATGACCAAGTAAATAATACTTTTCAAAATGGAGGAGGAAATGGCTTATCTAATGAGGTAAGCTTTTACTGTACACTGTGATATGTAGAGTGGTGGTGTGATGCTACTAAAAATGTTCAGAACCAAATCAGAAATCATGAATTCTGTTAAATACCAGCCTTGACAATGTCTTGATACTTATTTTCTCTGTGCCTCATTGGAAAAGTGAAGTCAATAAAACAAAGTTTAGCTCTTAGAGTAATGCTTAAATAAAGTATGTGTGTGTGTGTGTGTGTGTGTATGTGTGTTTGTATATGCACTTGACATATCACAGGTATTAAATCATTATAGGAAATATCTAAGATAGTTGATACCCACATGGTGATTCCAAAACTCAAGCTCTGGCAAATGAGTTTCTGAATGCCTCCATTAATGAAATTTGTAGAACTAAAAGTACCTAGATATTTGCATGCTTGATACATACTGTGAAAATACTTGAGGTCCTGTTTATAGGTAGTAGTTGTTAAAATAAAAAGCTATTTTTTTGTTTTGAAGGAATTAAATGGGAAGAAAGAATATGAAAACGTGTCTTCAAAGAAACTTGAAAATTGTGAAAGAGCAGATGAAACGATAATTAAAAGTCAGAAGCAAGGTATTATATCTTTATTGATTTTATAATAAGCAGATAACTCTTATTTGAAATGTTTTTAATATAATAATACTATATAATATTATGTTAAATATATAATAAAGTTATATTAAATATATAGTAAAAGTGATCTCAAAATTTCCAAATCTAAAGTGGTAAATGAAGTATTACAATGGTTATAAGTGTCGGGGGCTTTTTTTGGTGTTTTTTTAGAATACCAGTTTTTTTCTTTAACTGAACCATAATTAACATACAATGTTACTAGTTTTAGATGTACAATAAAGTATTGTTTTTCTATGTAACATAATTCGCATAATAAAATAATCTATTACCTTACATACCATATTTACTTGTAGGTTTCCCTTCCTTAATCTAGATATTAAATAATTTTTATTTATTTATTTTTTTAACCTTTTTTTTTTTTTTTAAGTAAACTATTCACCCAACATGGGGCTCAAACTGATAACCCTGAGATCAAGAGTCACATGCTCTAACAGCTGAGCCAGCCAGGCACCCATAATTTTTTTTTAAATAACAGAGCTATCCATTATTTTAAATATGATTTTTGGAATGTTCATGGTGATATAAGTTTACTGGGTTTACATTTAAAAGAAATGTTTAAAGACTATGAATCTTTTTATGAAATTAATGCCATCATTTAGCTATGTGTGTCAATTTTCGGTATGATTTCTTTGAAATCCTGCATACCAGAATTTAAAGAGTCTTTTCTCTATACATTAGCAAGTTTCAGATTTCATGTTGAGTTAAATCCATCGGCTTAGTAGCATCTTTATTTTATTTCATAAGTGAAAGGAAGTGAAAGTGAAGAACATTTATTAAATGTTTAAAGACTATCAGGATCATGTGACTTAGGTTAAAGTATCCAGAATAGGATGAATCTTTATTCAGATTATTTTAATAAAATGAATAAAAATATTCAGAACAAAAGTATTTTATTTAAAATTAGAAAGCTCAAAAATTTCAAATTGCCAGTTGAACATTTGAGTCAGATTTATGTGAGGAATTAAAAGAAAACACTTCCGTCAGGAAGATAGATGATCCATTGAGAAATCTTTGATTACTTTTAATTAGTAATCTTTGATTACTTTTAAAAACTTTGATTACTTTTAATTAGTACCACTTCTTCATGAATTATAATTTAGTGGCTTCTTTTCTCCCCAGCATCCAACATTACTCATCAGTCTTTATTTTATCATTCATCTTGTAAAATGGTACATTAAATCTAAAAATGAAGATAAAATTCTCACTATTAAGGATTTTTTTGCAGTCAAAGATAAGACAAGTTTGTATATTTATAATGCAGGGCACATTGTCAAACATATTATTTAAAAGTATTCTGGAAATTTGAAGGAGAACTTCTCATTCACTTGAGGGAATCAGACAAAGTTTGTGGATGAGGTGGATTAGAGAATGGAATTAAAGCAAGTAGTGATTTGGTTTGTGAGTAAAGAAAACTTTCCAAGTAGAATGATAGTGAAAATTGAAAATCAAGAAAATGGGGAGAAATAGTAGTCCAGTAGACAAAGAATATAGTTCAGATTTGAGTACAGTGAGAGATCAGAACTACATTCAAGGCCAGACAGAGGAGTTTATGTGTACACTAAGTAGACTGTAGGAAGTCACAGACTGGTTGGTATAAAAAATATGTTTACAATTGAGGGGCAATAATCTGAACAGACTGGTGCTTCAGGAAGACTAGTAATGACAGTAATGTGTACATTGGAGTTTATGGGAAAAAATATGTTTTATTTTAGAAAAAAAATTCTGTGCTTTATTTTGTAGCTAATTTGAGATTTTGATGTTTGGTTTTGTCTTATGAAATTAAAGAGAGAACTGAAGAATCGAATGTATCCATTGACATTCTAACCTCAAGACAACTGTTTTTCTCGGACAAAGAAAGAAAATGTATGGCTCTTAATCAGAAGGAAGCTTATATTTTAGTGACACCACTTAAGTCTAAAAAAGTGATAGAACAAAAATGCATGAAGTATAATCTGTCCTGTGGCACCATTAAAGCAGTAACAGATTTTGCAGTGCCAAATCATCAGAAAGAAAGTAAATCAGACTTAAATGGAACTGCACATTTGATCAGTAAGCCCACAAAGACCTTAAAAAATGCATTTGAGTATAGTGTGGATCAGAAAAATAAAAACAAGGAAGATTGCAATGAATGTGATTTGCTCACTGTCAACCAGAAAATCAAAGTATCTCATCCTAAAAAGGAAAAGACGATCACCTCCGATTTTAAGAAAAATACAAGGTTGTTACCAACATTGAAGAAAATAAAAAAGGCATCTATGTCATTTTATGAGCATCAGTCTTCATCAGATTTGTCTAGTGAAGAGAGCGAAACAGAAAAGCGAATTAGAAAGAAAGCTGAAATTGCTAAGAAAACCAGAGTAAGGAATACCAAAGAAACAGTGGTTCACCTAAGGAAAAACGCAAGAACCACCACAAGGAAAATCCCAGTGATTTCTGAATCTGAAACTGAAGAAAGTGAAAGTGAATTTTATATCAAACAAAAGAAAGCTAGATGTTCTGCTAAAGAAAATCTTCAGAAAGCTGGTATTAGGAATAAGTCTCGAATTATTGAGGCAGTGGGCTCTAATGAGACAAATAGGCATTCCTTTGAATGTTTTCCTGGTATAATTCAGGATGAAGAATGGAATGAGAAGGAATTACAGAAACTTCATTGGTAAGTAATTAGGTTTGACTTTAAAATATCTAGCGTGGCCACAAAACAGTTGAAGATGTAAAAATTCCAATAAAGAGCTGATGATTAGAGTGACCTCTAATCATTAATATGGAAGATATCCAAAAACACATGGAGAGAAATTTATACAAAGAATGGAGGGAGAATCCAGATGACTTCCAACTATGTGCTTTGTGGCCATAGTTGGCCACAGCTTCCATATGAACAACAAAAAAAAAGGTTAATCTTCCTTTCTTTCCCATTTAATGTTTCAAGACAGCTACCCTCCCCCTCAAGAAAAGAGTAACTATGTGAGGGGGTGGATGTGTAATTCAACTTGATTGTGGTTGTCATTTCACACTGAACATGCATATTAAGTGATCCCATGTACACTTTATACAATTTTATTAAGGTGGGGAAAATACTTTAACAGAGAAATGCTGCTGTCTTATATCATAGTTTAAGAAATATTTTTTAGTTAAATTTATAATTATAAAACTTTAAAGCTGAATTCAGACCTGCAGTTTATTTAATATGGTCTTTTTCCCCTGCATTTACAAAGTAGAAATTAGAAATTAGGTGATCCATCCAAGGTTTCATGGTTAGTGCTGCTAATAAACCAAATATGACAAGAATTGGATTTAGCTACATACACTTGGCAAGCAGTTTGAGTAGTGCAGTAGCATTGGAAGCTAGAGCATAGTTGAGCAATGGAGAGTGAATGAGAGAGTAAAGACAACCTAGGTGGATAACACAAGAAATTGGCAGTGTTAGGGAACAAAAAAATAGGTAATAGAAGAGTGTGAATATAAGGGAAGATGTGTGTTTGGTTGCTTATTTGTAAGAGGACTCGGTATGGTGGTGAGCTGATGGGAATGATCTAGTAGAAAGAAAGGAAGATGTGATTGGTAAGAGAGAAGATAGAAACACCACAATCGGTGATTCATTTGCTTGAGTGCTCCCTAACCTTGTAATATTTGGAATTCATTTTCAGATCTACCTTCTTGAAACACTGTTCTTGAAATCTGTGCTACTGTGTTCCTTCTCTTTCATTTTCCTAAATGTTCCTTCTCTTATTTTCAGGCAGAGAATTTTCCTTCTTCTCCAAAGTTCTTTGTTTTGGGTGCTTTCTTGCTAAGATAATGTAGTCTTCAGTGATCTTTTCCTTCCATAGTTCTAACTTTACTCTTGAACAGGGATTCCCAAATTTGTATCCCTAGTCCTGAATTCTTGTATTTAGATTTCTATTTCCCATAGGGCACCTGGTTGGCTCAGTTGGTTACACATCTGCTTTGGGCTCAGTCATGATTCTGGGTCCTGCTTCTCCCTCTCCCTCTGACCCTCCCCCCACTTGTGTTTTTTTTTCTCTCTCTTTCTTTCTTATAAATAAATAAAATCTTAAAAAAAAATATTTGTGTTTCCCTTTGCCTGTTGGGCATCTCTTCATAAATCTCACAGACAGAGATTCTAACATAATATGTCAAAAACTAAACTTATTTTCCCCTGCCAGTCTACTTGGCCTGACATTCCTGATTCTGAAAATGTAATTCTTTCCATCAACTGTGTTTAATTGATTCTGGTTTTAAATCAGAGGAGTTCTCAAGGAGCTATAGATTTTTCCACAGGATCATTCCATCTGCACTCTTTCTCTTCACACTACTCTTTTTCAGACTCCTTATGCCTGCCTGAACTATGGAAGTAGCTTTGTATTTTTACTTTGTTGTTTGCATCTGCGTAATCTGTTTTATGTATCTCCAGATTAATTTTAATGTAATGTAATGCTGTGCTTCTAACATCAGAAACCTGCCCTGCGTTCTTACTAATCTTCAAATTATATAGAGATCCTTCTGTCTTGCAGTGACAGCATACAGTACTTTTACTTTATCCTTTCCAGCTGTATCCCATCATTTTGTTACCGTAACAGTTTTCAACCTTTACTCTATATCCATTTCATCTATGATTATTTTAATGAAATTAAGAATTTCATTAAGAATGAAAAAGGGGCACCTGGGTGGCTCAGTGGGTTAAAGCCTCTGCCTTCGGCTCAGGTCATGATCTCAGAGTCCTGGGATCGAGCCCCACATCGGGCTCTCCGCTCAGCAGGGAGCCTGCTTCCTCCTCTCTCTCTGCCTGCCTCTCTGCCTACTTGTAATCTCTGTCAAATAAATAAATAAAATCTTAAAAAAAAAATTTAAAAAAAATGAAATTAAGATTCCAGTTCCCAAAAAGACAAGGAAAGCACATTCTAGTGTTTTTTTGTGTGCAACTATGAACAATGCATGGAACAGCTTTTTGTTGACTCAAGAAGCTAAATAGTAGCAGCCTGGTTTGGAAAGACTAGAATTTTAAGTACCACTGAAGTGAGGACATATTTCTAGTTTTCCCTCTGGTGTTCCTTAACCTAGATTAAGGCCACTTAACATGTAGAAGTGGGCACTGAGGCATGACTAAGAGTTCAAAGAAAAGCCCTCCACTTCTGGCTTGGGGAGAAGGAAAAGGGACTACTAGCACTCGGCAACAGTAGAAGAAGTCCCCCAGTTCTCTTTTTCTTTTCTCCTTTCCCTTATATCAATCACAGTCCCCTTTCCCTTATATCAGTCACAGTCCCCAATCCTGCAAGGGTGAAAATCACAGCAGCATGTGGGTCCCACACGGACCTAAAACTCTGAAAGTGGGAAACCTTCCTCCAGTTACATATAGGTCTCAAAAGGGTAGGGCAACTGGGGTTCCTTCATGTCTCAGTCAGTTAAGTGTCTGCCTTCAGCTCAGGTCATGAAAGAAAAAGGTAGAGCTACCTATGTTGGCATTTTTCTCTTTCTGTCCTTTGTGCTTGGCACTGCAGAAAGATAGTTGTATGAAGTGTACTGCAGAGCTGGGTAACTAAAGCCCTAGGTTTCTGCCAGAGAACCAAAAACAGGAATCCTGGGGAACTAAAAATTGCAAAGGGAGGAGCTAGGGAAAACAACCCTATATAAAGTTGTTTATGAACTTTTGGGCTCACCCCTGAGTTGCAGATGTGAGGATCTGATACTAAACCGTATACCCAAGACTGACAACTGAACTGAGAGGTAGAGTGTCACCCAGTTTCTAAGCCAGCCAGCCACTTGGTATCCCCTACACAGGATATTTTAATAGCACTACAAAGCTTTAAAAATAGAACATACTGAAACTACTACCACAAAAGACTGACTGGAATTTATAGCTCAGGTTACAACCAGATTGCCTGCTAAAACAAAAACATTAGCATTTTCCATAGATAAACATGACCAAGAGTTTTACAGTATTTCAAAATGCCTAGGAAATAGTCCAGAATTACTCAGTATACAGAGAAACAGGAAAATTTCGATTTATTAAAAAAAAAAAATGCTAATGCTGAGATGACACAGATGTTATAATTATCTGAAAAGATTCCAAAGCAGGTGTATTAAAATTGTCCAGGAGGCTTTCCCAAGAGCTGACAAGATAGCGGATGTGGAACAGCAGAAGCGCACCTTCTGCAAGTTCACCTATGGCATCGCAGACCTTGACCAGCTGCTATACAGTCCTAGGAGGTTGATGCAGATGTACGGTGCCCAGCCGCAGCGGAGGTGAAGCGAGTTTGTGGGAGAAGCCATACTCACTGCTGGGGCACCTGTGCAAGACCAAGAAGGAAGCTCCCTCGCCATGGCATAGTCCCGAGGTGCTCCTGCAGGACATGATCACCATGCCCAAGATGGTGGGCAATGGGGGGGTGTCTAAAGTGGCAAGACCTTCAACCAGATGGAAATCAAGCGGGAGATGATTGGCCACTACCTGGGCAAGTTCTTTACCACCTACAAGCTTGTGAAGCACTGCAGGCCTGGCATCAGAGCCACCTACTCCTCCTGCGTCATGCCTCTCATGTAGCCTGTTCGGCCAATAAAGGCACAGAATTCTTTAGTCAAAAATTTTTAAAAAGCTCCAGGAACTAAAAGCAACCATTCTTGAACAGAAATTCAGAAAATCTCAGACATAGAAGACAAAAAGGCTTAAATGAAAATTTTAGAACTGGGAAATAGAATAATCAAAATAAAAAACTTAGTAGATAGGCTCAGGAACAGAATGGAAATGACAAAGGAGGCAGTCGATATCAGAAATGAAGGAATAACAAGAGAAATGGTAACTATCTGGGTAAAAACAACAGACTGTTTTCTTGAATTCTTTAAAATGTTTAATGGTTGATAGCCAATATTACATTGTATGGTGGAGTTTTGAAGATATGAAATTTAATACATAAAACAACAATATATAGAGAGAAAGGATGAAGAGACTTATGGTAAATTTTCTATTCTACTCGAAGCAATAAAATATTCATTCTAAGTAGATGATTATGTTTGTAGTAATCCATAGAGCAACTACTAAGAAACTATAGAGAGGTATTTTCAAATATACATTATAGATACAATACTTAAAAAAATTTTAATCCAAAAGAAGACCGAAAAGGAGAAATAGAGAAATAGAAAACAGAACAAAGCAGACAGCTAATAAAATTATTTAAATACAAATATAATTATGTTAGTGGTCTGAATGCGCCATTTAAGACAGATTGTCAGCATGAATTTAAAAACATCCCTGCTATAGTGCCATGTAAGAGAACTTCAAAGGTGAATAGGTAACTTACAAGTGGAAAGACAGAAAAATACCATGGTAACTCTTAGCTGAAGTGGCTATACTAAAACCTGTCAAAGATTTTAGTGCCAAGAATTATCAAGGATAAAGAACATTACAAAATTAGAGAAATATCAATTACTAGGAAGACAACAATCTTAAATATATATGCATCTAACCAAAAAAACCCCTCAAAATACATGAATCAAAATCAGAGAACTAAAAGGAAATGAATGAACTGAAAAGATAAGTAAAACCACATTTACAGTTGGAAACTTCAGTGCTTTTCTGTTGCAGTTGATTGACTAGTAGACAAAAAGTTAGCAAGGCTACAGAAGAACTGACCATCAGCCAACTATCTAATCAACATTTATAGAACACTCTACCCAAAATAGGGGGAAAAGTACATTTTTTTTCCAAGGATAGGTGGATCATTTCCTAGATTGAACATTGACTAGGTCATAAAAACATCTTGACAAATTTAAAATAACTGAAGTCATCCATAGGGTGTTTGTTCTTTGACCATAGTTGATTTAAACCACAAGTCAATAAAGGAAGGCTAACAGGAACATTTCCAAGCAGTTGAAATTTAAATAACACACTTGTGAATAATCCATGGGTCAAAGAGGAAGAGATCTGGGGGAGAAAAGATACTGAACTGAACAGAAATGAAAAGATATCAGAATTTGTGGTGTGAGCACAGAAGTTCACAAACAACTTCATGGGGTGGTTTTGTAGAGCTCCTCTCTGTTGATTTCTGTGGAACTTACCACATAAATGAGTCATGGTACACTCTTAGAATGAATAGACTACTGAGTAATAAAAAGTAAGAACTACTGATGATGTAACAACCTGAATGAATTTCAGAGGCATGCTGAATGGGGAAAAAAAAAGCCAGCTCAGAAGGTTACATCCTGTATAATTCCATTCTGGAAAGACAAAACTAAGAAAACGGATCAATGATTGCCAGTGGTTATAGTGGTGGACACAAAGAGGAAGCGCTAGGAATTTTTTTCAGTGTAATGAAACTATTATGTATCCTAATTGTGATCATGGTTATACAAGTCTTTATATTTTTTCAGATTCATAAACCATATCCAAAAAGACAATTTTACTACGTTAACTTAGGAAAAAAAATGTTAAGGCGCCTATACTGCATACTCTTAAAATATTTAGATATGGCAGGCTTGGGTTTGGGCTCTGCTTTTCTAGGTTTGTTTTTTTTTTTTCCGCAAAGCTCTAATCCCAGCCATGCCTTTGAAATTTACCATACTACAAATACGGACTACTTTCTGTTCCCTAACTTTGCGTCCTGTCTCCTCATCTTCATTTCTTTGCCAATACTGTTGCCATATTTTCACCTGTTGTATTTTATCCATCCTTCAATCCATCCTTTTATCTCACATGTCAGTCACTCCTTCCTGTCATCTTTCTTTGTCATCACTTATTCCTACTACCCCACTTAACTATATATAATGATTCTTTCTTAATTAGGTATAATACTTAATGCTTCTTAGAACATAAAGCAATTCCAATCCTGACTGCATAGCACAACAATCACCTGAGGATCTTTTGAAAAATTCAAAGTGTTGCCACTGTAAACCTACTAAATTGAAATCTTTAGGGGTAGAGTCTGTGAATCTATTTGCTTCTTTTAATAACATTTGCTTGCTTGTACATTTGATGTAACCTCCTCAAGTGATTCTTAGTTGCATCCCACTGTTTTGTACTCCTCATCACGCTTATAACCTAGTTAGGAAGTAATTATTCTTAAGAGGTTTATGAAAGTATATCAGGGTAATCTGACTTAGCTTAAGCAGATACTTGAACTAAGATCTGAAAGACAAAAATTATTTAAGCCAAATTTTCATGATAAATTCATTTTAAATAAAACAGTAAAATAAAAGTGGAAAGGAAGAAAGCGTATTTACAAATACTGAAAGAAGGCCAAAATGATCAGAGTACAGAAAATGAGGGTAGAGCAATACAAAATGAGATAAAAGAGACAACAGTGTGAAAGTCATAGTAAATACTTTGGTTTTTATGCTAGTGAGTTATAAACAAGTTATATTTTTCTCCCTGTCACTTATAAAAGCAAGTTTTAAGTAGGATTGGAGTGACATTATATTTGCTTTTTAACATTATCTGGGATAAAGTAGAGATGTGTTAATTATAGACTAATTAAATGCATTAAGTATTTTTATTATGAAAAATAGTCCTGGCAGTTCTACACTTGCAAACTAACGATGTACACAATAGGGAAGCCTGAGCCTCCCAATCCTTTTAGTTCTTCACTTTAGAACACCTGTGGAATGATTAACTGTGCAAAAAGTGGAGCATTCGTTAGTGTTTAATGCTTGTAAGTATTTGTCTTCCTTTTATGCACGGAGTGAGTAGTATTCTATAGTCAACTTGTCCTTTCACAAGAGCTGATTCATATAGATTTACAATTAAATTTATTAAGTAATACCCGAAACTCATTATTTCCTAATTATTTTACTGCATTTTATTATTACTGTCTATGCCTTAAGGTTCTTTACATCAATTATATCTATATGGTGGAAATCCTGTATAATTGTGTCTTATCACACATTTCTTACTGCACATTCAGGGACATTATGTTGGTAGCTTAAAATCAGCCACAATAGAGGTATTTACCATATGGAAATTGGCAAAACCCTATGAATAAAGGACTTTTTAATCCCAGAGGGCTGGTTTTTAAAATTTACCAGCATAATGCTGTATAGGTTAATTGATGAGTTAAGTAGATCTTTTCTGGCTGAACTGTCAGCTTAACCACAATATGTAAAATCTATTTGGGCGGGGGAGGAAAGCAGAAATATGTGTACCAGTTTCTAAATATTTACAAATAAACTTTCAGAATATAACTCATTTATTAAATTTGGTGACTACCTTATATTGACAGCTTTTTTTTTCTTTCAATTTTTATTTCCCTCATTTATATATAAAATATTGTATTCTGTAAATTATGATAGAATGAGAGCAAGAATAACACTTTTTAATAAGAATTTATAACTTGAGAATATATAGCAACTAAGAGCTCATTCTCCAATATACTTAGCACCAGTAAGATTAGTCATGCTAGAGTCCCCCAGAAGATCAGATCACTGATAGTTAGACTTAGGAAAAAGATGTTGAGAGACCTGAGATGAATTTCAGGTTTCATAGAATACAACAAAATAGAAGATACCTACCAAATATGTAAAATTACATCTTCATATTTTAAACACTTAAGTTACTGAATGGAAGAAATAGTTTCTTCTTCCCAGTTATCTAGAATGGTTTTGGTTAAAATTCCTTTAGCTCAGTAAGTCTCATTGGTTTAGTGGTATCCATTCAGGAAGTTGTTTTTATTAATTTGAATTTCTTGTTCTTCAACTGGTTTTGGTCTTCTGTAGTGCTTTTGCATCTCTTCCAAAGCACAAACCTGGTTTCTGGTCAGATGTAGCTATGGCTGTAGGTTCTCGATCTGCTGAAGAATGCCAGAGGAAATACATGGAAGATCCCAGAGAAAAAGGATCCCAGAAACCTGTCACTAAGAAAAAAACAGTCAGTCCCAAAGGCCAAAATGGTAACCTTTGTAAATTGTTTTTTTCCTAGTTCTCAGTATTGATTTCTAGTCACTCACTAGATATATTTATCTTTGTATTGTCATCTTACAGGTATTTTCTCCAAATTTTATACCTAGAAAGAATTCTAAAGATCATCTGTTGAATTTTTTTAAGTCTTATGTAGATAGTTAATCCCATCAATAGTAGCCTTAGCAGCCTTATGCTTTGAATTTATTCTAGAAAATCTCCAGTTAGATCCAGAGATTTCAGTATCTGGTTTATTTTTCTAAGAGTCTAATTTGAGGCCACTTGGTTAGGGCCCCCTAGAAATTCATAATAAAATTCAAATTAAATTTATTTTTCATATTCCCCAGGAGTACACATTCCTGCTCAAGGTTTATGACATAGCTTATACTAAGCTTTGGAAATATTCTATCCCTGTCCTAATTCAATAAGGTTTATATTTTTTACAAAATCAATAAATTAGGCATTCAGCAAAGGGAATGTAGGAGGTAACCTTTCTTTCCCACTGGGTAAAGACCTTTTCCACCTCACCCTGGCTGATCTTACGTAGTTTCTTCATGAGTATTCTGTGGGCTAATTATATTGCATAGATCCCAATACAGAAAGAATCTTCTGTTATATAGGAGATGTATTAATAGAGGATGCATTTACTTAATATAAATATACAATTTAGATTTTACAAAGTCTGTTAACTTAATTAGAGCAGTTACTGTAAATGACCAAATCCTTATCAAAATGTTTTGCTGACTCCTAAGGCAAGATAGTTGATGCTGATAAGAAGCAAATTATTAAGATAACTGCCAAAGTGGGAACTCTTAAAAGGAAGCAGCAAATGAGGGATTTTCTGGAACAGTTGCCAAAAGATGATCATGATGATTTTTTCAGTACAACACCTTTGCAGAATCAAAGAGTACTGGTAAGTGTCTTAAGTGCATGAAATCATTGCTTTCTTTATATTGACTTTTTACATCTTTTTTTTTTAAGATTTTATTTATTTATTTGACAGACAGAGATCACAGGCAGGCAGAGAGAGAGGAGGAAGCAGGCTCCCTGCCAGGCATAGAGTCTGATGCGGGGCTCAATCCCAAGACCCTGGGATCATGACCTGAGCCAAAGGCAGAGGCTTTAACCCACTGAGCCACCCAGGCGCCCCTATCTTTCATTTTTGTATATGGTTAGTGTTCATCCCTAATATTTAGGCCAAGGACATGTCCACAGACATGACTCAAAGTATAGTATAGGAAGCAGTCTGCCAGTACAGGCTCTTCTCATCAGTGTCCAGACTCTACACTTCAGTGAGTTTCAAAGGTAATGGGTATAGAGCCAAATTGAAAACCCAGAAATGTTAAAATAGGCTAAATGTATATATTTAAAATTTCAGATGCAATGAGGCAAACATAAAATTATTATGTACTGTATAGTAAATACAGTGGAGGGATTTAATGGCACACAAATTTGACATTTGTATAAATGAATTTTTATAGTATGAAAAATCATAATTAAAAACTTCAGCAGTTGGGGGCACCTGGGTGGCTCAGTCAGTTAAGGCACTGCCTTTGGTTCAGGTCGTGATCCCAGGTCCTGGGATCCAGCCCCATGTCGGGCTCCCTGCTCAGCGAGGAGCCTGCTTTTCCCTCTCCCTCTGCCTGCTGCTTTGCCTACTTGTGCTGTCTCTCTCTCTGTCAAATAAATAAATTAAATCTATAAAAAAATAAAAACTTCAGCAATTGGGAAAAAATATTTACAAAATATAATGCCAGTGTTTATAATTAATTCAGGTGTTACTAAAATTAATAAAATTTGTCAAGGGGTGCCTGGGTCGCTTAGTCAGTTAAGTTAAATGTCTGACTTTGGCTCAGGTCATGATCTCAAGGTCCCGGGATCCAGCCCTGAGTCAGGCTCCCTGCTCAGTGGGGCATCTGTTTCTCCCTCTCCCTCTGCCCCTCCCCCTACTCATGTTTGCTGTTTCTCTGTCTCTCAGATAAATATAATCTTTAAAAAAAAACATGTCAAATTGGGGAGGGTATGTGCTATGGTGAGTGCTGTGAAGTGTGTAAACCTGATGATTCACAGATCTGTACCCCTGGGGCTGATAATACATTATATGTTTATTAAAAAAATGTTTAAAAATTATAAAACAAAATGTCAAGATTGCAGGGAAAAAGTGGGCATGAAAAAATTTCAAAAGACTACTTGGGAAAAAAAAAGACTACTTGGGGAGGTGGTTATATTAGCTTACAATCAAAAGAAAACTAAGTATATGTATATATTCTAAGTTACAGAATCTTTTGTAAAAATGAGTTAAAATATCCACTAACAAAAGCAGTGGAGATAATGATGTAGCCATACATCAGTGGATGTAAAATGAATCATACCTTTTGGAAAGCATCATGGTCTTGTTAAAGAACCATTAGATTAATTGTATTCATTGGAATTTATCCTAAGAAATTCAAAAGAAGCCAAAAATCTATTTTTTTTTAATTTTATTTATTTGAGAGAAGGAGAGCAGAGAGGGAGAGTGAGAGGGAGAGCCAGCCTCCCCACTAAGCAGAGAGTCCAGTGTGGGGCTCAATCCTAGGATCTTGAGATCATGACCCAAGCTAAAGGCAGATGCTCAACCAACTGAGCCACCCAGGCACCCCAAAGCCAAAAATCTTGACAAAGATATTCATGGCAGGTTTATCTTTACAGTAGCAAACTGGAAGCTATATATATATATAGAGAGAGAGAGAGAGAGAGAGAGTGTGTGTAAGGATGCTCCTTATAAACAAATACAATATAAATATTAATTGCAAATTTGAGACTATGTCTTGAATGTAAATGTAAATGTTAAAGAGTATTAAGATTAATGCAAAAATGGATAGATATAGACAACTGATTGAAGTGTAAAAATTCAAAGAGTTGTTTTGTTTTAGTGAGCTAAACTTCAGGGGTAATTTTTAAATTTACTTTTTTTTTTTTTTAAATTTACTCATTTCTTAATATTGTTACATCATCTCCAATACTAAAAAGCTACACAATGCTTTAAGAATTTAGTAACATCATTTTCTGGGGTCTTTTAGCCTACACAAATAAAGGAAGGTATTTTAAGGGAGCCATCTGAGGCTCTTACTGTGTTTCCTACATAACAGCCATGGTCCTTTAGGGGATATATCCTTTATATAATTCTACCATCATTTCAGGTTTCTCTAAGGTTTTAATGTAACGGAAGGTAAAATCTTAATGAAGGATTGAATTGTTTATTGGAAATATATATACACAAAAGTTTAATATTGCTTGAATTCCTATTAAGTGCCAAGCATAATAATCAATGAATTAGTTCTATTTTGTTCTGTTTACACAGAGGTAAGCAAACCATGACCCATGGGTCAAATCTGACAGGCCACATTTTTTAGAAACAAAAAATTTTATTAGAACACAGACATGTTCATTGTTTAGTCAGCTATGTCCCCTTTCATGCTACAACAGCAGAGTATTTGGGACAGAGACTGTGAGGTCCACAAATCCTAAAATATATACTGACCCTTTACAGGAAACATTTGCTGACTCCTGGTCTTTACACAACTTCTAGAAACAGGCGTCATTGTCTCTGTTTAACACAATAGAACCAAAATTTTTTAAAGGCCAAGGCACTGTTTTGTAACCACTAGTATGTTGTCTCAGCTGGAAAATTTAAGGAGGAAAACAACTTATTAGCCCACCCAAAAACATTTAGTGATAATGAGAAATGCCATTTTTAGGGTTATCTGCTGGCTGGTAATAAATATTTGTTTTCTAGTTGCCAAGTCTCCAGGACAGTGCAGAAGAGGATGATATTCTGCCAAGTATGGACAAAAATCCAACAACTCCATCATCAGTTGTCTTTCCATTGGCAAAAACTCCTCAGTGTCAACATGTCAGTCCTGGCATGCTAGCCTCTATAAATAGGTAAATAGGCATATGATACCGTAATTCTCTCATCAGCATTTAAAATTTGATGAGTTGGATAGTAGATGTCAGTAATAAGAAGAGTTATCATTGAAAAAAATCAAGAAAGAATAGTTCTTAAAAGTCAAGGATGAACAAGTAGAGACAGTATAGGGACACAGCTCACACTTTACATCAGGAAAATTCCAAATGGATCAAAGTTTTGCATAACATATAACACTATAAAATATACCTTAAGAAACCTTGCAGGATTATTTGATAATCATTAATTAGTAAAAGTATTTTCAAACTATGATGCAAGACTCAGAAGACACTAACAAAAAGAATCATAAAGTCAACCAGGTAAACAGTTTTCCCCTACCAACCACCATAAGCAATCAAAAGATAAACAGTGAAGAAAAAAGATATAAACAGTGATCTGTCAAAAGAATATATGGAATTCATCAAAGGAAAAGGCTAATTTTCCTAATGCAGCACTCCTAAAAATTAAGAGGAAAGGAAAGCCATTCTCATGCATTACTAGTGAGAAGGTAAATTAGTATAGTGTCTCTAAGAAGCAGTTTTTCAGTATTTGTCAAAATTATGAATACATATGCTCTTTGACCTATCAGTCCTGCTTCTCAAATAGTGAATGCACAGCTTATTATTGTTTATAATAGCAAAAGACTAGAAGCAACTCAAATTCTAGTCAGATAAACTCTGGTACATTATGTAGCCATAGAAATTAATGAAGAAATTCTTTAGGTACTATTATGGTAAAATGTTCAAGATATAGTAAGTGAAAAAAGTTAGATGCAGTGAATTATTTGCCTGTGTGTGTACTTGCATATGTTGTATGTGCATATATATATGTGTGTGTGTATACATATATATGTAACTGCTTTCCTTTTATTAAATATATCTAGAAGAATATATAAGAAACTGAAAACATTAATGATCCCTACAAAAAGGAACTAAGATCACTTGGAGATGAGAATAAGAGGGAAACTTTTTGAATTTTGAACTATGTGAATACAGGAACTACTTGAAATATAAATAAAATTAAAAATCAGGGGTGACCGACAATTCAATAACACAGAGAAAAGATGGAAAGTAATAAATAAGAGGCCTGAAAATAAGCCATTCCATTTGACAATCAAGCAGGACAATGCTGATTTTATGAAAAGTAATTTCCATGGTTTTGAGGCAGAAGCCAAATAATAATGACTATGAAAAAAAAGTATTCAGTCCTCTCTTGAAGCTTAGTGAAATTTTAATTTGCATTTATTTGGTAAAAACATAATTTTCCCCCAGTATTCCACAAATTATTTTTGGTTTATTTTTGATTTGGTATTCATTGCAAGTGAAAGTATATTGAGAGTATAATTTTGGACAAAGTTTTTGGTAAGTACTTTGTCCAAATCATCAAAAATTTTAAAATATTTATCCCTTTGGCCCTTGAATTTTTTTAGTCATTTTATAAGGAAATGTATTTGGGGAAGTATGTATGTACATCTGTATGAACAAAGATGTTCATTATGAAACAATACTGAAAATATGGAAATGACCTAAATGTCCAATAAAGTTAAGTAGAATTTGTCCATATAATAGAATAATATGTAACAATTAAAAATCATGCCTTCAAAGAATTTTTTTTTTAAGATTTTATTTATTTATTTGACAGAGATCAGAAGTAGGCTGAGAGGCAGGTGGTAGGGGTGGGAAGCAGGCTCCCCACTGAGCAGAGAGCCCGATGCAGGGCTTGATCCCAGGACCCTGAGATCATGAGCTGAGCCGAAGGCAGAGGCTTTAACCCACTGAGCCAACCAGGCACCCCAATCTTCAAGGAATTTTTAACAACAAAGAATAATGTTCAGTTGATTATAGATTATAAACAGTATCCCAATTTGCATAACATATTCAGAGAGGAAATTTCTTGACTAAAAACATCATTAGCTATTATCCCTCACTGAATGGGTTTTGGTTTTGGGGTTTTTTTTTGTTTTTGTTTTTTTTTAATTATATCACTTTTACAATGATGGCAATACATCTTTTTTTTCCCCCCAGTGGAACACATGGCAGACTCATTAATATCATGAATATATTTCCCAAAACTTTGAAAAAATGAGTTTCCTAGGCCTCTACACTGTCTTGACTCACCATCTCTAATAGTTGGCTTCCTTTTTATTTTAAATAATGAAACAGTTTTTAATCACTTCAGAAGTGACTTTTATGTACAGGACAGCAGGCTCACGGGATGCTGATCCTGAACAGCTGGCCAGGCTTATTCACTAGCTATACAGCAGTGTGTGTGGTTCACATTAATACCTTAATACAGTCATATATTTAGAAATTTCAACATGTCATAGCTTTATGGTTGCTTCCAGATTATCATAAAGGAAAGGATAATTGATCATAAAGGATCTTGAACTCAAGAGAGAGAATTAGAATTGGTGTTCAGTTGGTATTTACTGTCATGAGCAAGACTACAAACTGTAGAGAGAAATGGGAACAGCCAATCTGTTTAGGTTCAGTTTGTGTCTGTAAATTGAGCCAAGTATTTGCTAAGAATGAGAAGGGGAAAAATAAACTAAAAAGAAACGACTCGATATTTAGTTGGAAGCTATAAATTGAGGATTTTCATCACCAGGTATATCCCTTAAAGTGGCTAACTGTAAGATTCAATCTGGATAGGGAAGGAAATGAACAGTAGAAAGGAGTGAGAGGTCTTAAAGGGAGTCCAGGGACAAGTCGTCTCAGTGAATTTTGGAAAAGAGAGCAAGATAATGATTGGAAAGAGCACCAATGGGACAATGAGCAATAAGCAAAACCATAATTTCCTAGAATATTCTTACTCAGTGTTTCCTTTAAAATGTTAGGTTGAAGCATTTTGTCCATTTCCATTAGTAAACTGTTGTCTTAAGAATGGAAAAGACAGGGGCACCTGTATGGCTCAGTGGGTTAAGCCTCTGCCTTCGGCTCAGGTCAGGGTCTCAGGGTCCTGGAATCGAGCCCCGCATCTGGCTCTCGCTCTTGCTCTCCCTCCCTCTGCCTACTTGTGCTTTCTCTCTGTCAAATAAATAAATCTTAAAAAAAAAAAAAAAAAAAGAATGGAAAAGACAAATACACTTTTCCTGTTTTTAAGTTTTTATTTAAACTCTAGTTAGCTAACATACAGATTAATATTAGTTTCAGGTGTACAATATAGTGATTCAGTACTTCCATACGACACCGAGTGCTTATCACAAGTATGCTCCTTAGTCCCCATCACCCATTTAGCCCATCCCTCCCCCATCTACCTCCCTTCTGGTAACCATCAGTTTGTTCTCTATAGTTAAGAATCTGTTTCCTGGTTTGCCTTTCCCCACCCCACCCCCCAGTTCATCTCTTTTGTTTCCTAAATTCCAAGTATGAGTGAAATCACATGGTTATTTGTCTTTCTCTTACTTTGCTTAACATGCTTTCTGGCTCCATCCATGTTGTTGCAAATGGAGATTTTAATCTTTTTTATGGCTAAGTTATATTCAATTTTATATATAGGCCACATTTTCTTTATTCATCAATTGATGGATACTTGGGCTGTTTCTATGATTTGGCTATTGTAGGTGATGTTGCTCTAAACATTGCAGTGCAGTATCCCTTTGAATTAATACTTTTGTATTCTTTGGATAAACACCCAGTAGTGCCATAGCTGGATCATAGAATAGCTCTATTTTTAACTTTTTGTGGAACCTCTGTACTATTTTTCACAGTGGCTGTACCAGTTTGCATTCCCACCAACAGTGCACGAAGTTCCCCCTTTCTCCACATCCCCACCAATACCTATTGTTTGTGTTGATTTTACTCATTCTGACAGGTGTGAGGTGATATCTCATTATACTTTTGATTTGAATTTTCATGATGATCAGTCATGTTGAGCATTTTTTTCATGTGTTTGTTGGCCATCTGGATGTCATTGGGGAACTGTTTATTCATGTCTTCTGCCTGCTTTTTAATTGGATTATTTCTTTTTTGGGTGTTGAGTTGCAGAAGTTCTTTATATATTTTGGATACTAACCCTTTATCAGCTATGTCACTTGCAGATATCTTCTCCTCTTCCGTGGGTTGCTTTTTAATTTTGTTGATTGTTTCCTTTTCTGTGCAGAAGCTGGTTATTTTGATGTAGTCCCAATAGTTTATTTTTACTTTTGTTTCCCAGAAAAAATATATATATACTTCCCAGAAGATACACTTTTCCCCAGAAAATGTACTTTTTAAAGATCAAAACACATTTTAAATTAATTTTGTCAGTTGCTATTCAAGCTGTGGAGAGAAGTATGATAGTTAATGTTGACTTAAAATTTTGTATTCAAACAGGAATGATTGTGATAAATATGTCTTTCGTATGCAAAAAAACCATAGAAGTAAAGGTGGCATTGTCTGGGGCAATATCAAGAAAAAAGTAAGTTTATTTATTCTTCATTTATTCATCACCTTTATGGAACAACTATAATATATGGCAAACTGTGGGAGTTATATGTAAAAGTTCTTGCCCTCAAAGTAGTTACTCTAAGAGATTATTTATGGAGGTACAATGAAGAACCACCTTGTCTCCTGATTGTATATTCCTTCTGACCAGATTATAGCAATTTCTTCCTCCCTTACCCATGTTGAAATATTTATATTGCACACTTGCTCTAGAGTATAATTCTTCTCAGAGAGTTTGTAAACTAAACATTGGGATTACATAATCCTATCCAATCTCTGTGGGTTTCCTTTGTCCACAGGAAATAGTAGATACTTAAAATCAGCCTGGAGACCAAATTCTTTAAAAGAAATCTCCAGTATTCAGGGTGCAGACAGACTCAACGATTCTTAGATTTCCTTTTTCCAGTCCGACATTCCTGAGACCAGAGAATGAAATTGTGGTTTGTTGCAAAGGATCTGGAATCATCATAGTGAGAAAGACTTGGCTGGCTTCTAGTCTCTGTTTCACCAGTAAAAAGTTGGGTTGTTTTGACAACTGTTTCACAAACTCGAATGTGGCCAAGAGTCACTTAAGAGATCTTAAACAGATTCGGATCCAGTAGATTTGAGATTTGAGATTTCTGCATTTCTAACAGGCTTCAGATGATATAATGCCAATGTTGCTGTCCATGGACCATACTGAGTAGTAGCAAGATCTTAATCCACTTAGTCTGTTCACATGGATAAATCTATAAGGACCCTTCCCATTAAGAATTTTTATTTCTTTGTATTTCTGATATCATCCTAACCAGTACTGGACTTCTTTTCTTCTTAATGGGTCATAATGGGAGCAATCTACTGAAATATAATAATATCCTTGTGATTTAGTCCTATTTTTTCACAGACTAGTATTTTGTAGCTAGTGTGAGGACAGAAAGAGCAAAGGATTTAGTGTTAAAAATTCTGATTTCAAGATTTGACTTCCCGTACCAGCTTTATAATAAGACAAGCTATTTGGCCTTTCTAATCTCATTTTATTCACGTATGGTTATCATTGATGTGGGAATCATGGGTTTAGTGTCCTTGAATGATTTTGAGAGCTAAATGATAGAATAGTGTTTTTGACTCATTTCACAAGAAAAAGTACATTTGTCACAATCTGATCATGGGTTTGTATCTGAAAAGTTTGAACTATATTTACCTTTAGTACAGTGGATATACCCTGTCATATTTTCTATCCTATTCCTTTTCATATTTTAAAGATAGGCAGCCATGTCCAAAAGTTTAAAAGTCATTGATGTAATAAGTATGTATTATACATTTAAAATTTGTCATATAAGTTACCATTTTAGACAAGAATTTAAATTTTGCTAGTGTAATGTAATGGATTGAGTACTTAGATTTTGGCAGCTGTCCAGAGGCCCACAGACTATCCCGTCACCTCTGCAGCATTAGTTTGTAATATTTTCTTATAAGTCATGTTTGCCAGCAATGGGAAAAACACTGAACAAATATTCTTGCCCCAGATAAATTCAACTTAAAATTAGACATTTCACAGATAATTATAATGTGATTAGGTATCATTATAGGCATGTGTTCAAGGTACTTGGGATGAAGCATGCTTATTTTGTCTATGTTTGAGGCAGAATTCACAGAAGGTACTATTTACTATTAATAGAAACTCTCTTGCAGGTTGAAACTGATTTTTTAACTCCAACATCAAAGAAAGAAACCCTGTTTAACAAAGGTAATTTATTTTTCTTTTGTAGCTTAATCTATTATAAGATAGCCTCTTTATTAACATGGTACATGAAATTAACTGCTCTCAAATGGGCCAGACTTAAACTATTCAATTTCTCAGTTCTTTTCAGTTTCTTTGAAATTACTTTTAGAAGTATATTAATCTTTATTAAACTTCTCTTTACAGAATTAGGAGAAAATTCTGGTATTGGAAAACTTTTCACTAATGCTATGGAGTCTTTAGATGAAGAAGACAAAGATTATTATTTTTCAAATTCTGATTCTGCATAGTAAAAATGAGAAATATTTCCAGGATTTTTATCAAGAAGCAGATAATTTGTATCTTCTTTTGGAATACATGTATTTTCCTTATAACATACCTCCATATGAAATTGTGGAAGGTTTTAGGAGTTTGTATTCAAAGTAAAACATCCTCCTGTAAATATTGCTCATTGCGGCAGGTTACTAAAATATAAGGACACTTGTTTTGCTTGTATAGATATTTGTAAATTTCTGCAATATTAAAATATTCTAAGGGTACCTGGGTGGCTCAGGGGTTAGAGCCTCTGCCTTCGGCTCGGGTCATGATCACAGGGTTCTGGGGTCAAGCCCCACGGCGGGCTCTCTGCTCAACAGGGGGCCTGCTTCTCCCCCTTCTCTCTCTGCCTGCCTCTCTGCCTACTTGTGATCTCTGTCAAATAAATAAAATCTTAAAAAAAATTCTAGATAAGTCTCGCTTAAGCATCCAAGTCTGCTTACTTTAAGAAAATCATGTTCCAAACAGATTTTTTAAAAGCTTCCAAGAAAATATTGCTACCCTTTAGGGATAGGGTTGGGGAGCGAGAATGAAAAGTAGATTGTACTGCTGGGTACTGGATACTGGGTACATGAAAATGTCTGAGTTAGCATTTGTTATCACTTGGTATACAAGCCAGAATTGATCTAATGTTTAAATTACATGTTGTTGAAACTAACGTGACACTCTTTCTCCTGGTTTTTTTCTTAAAACTTGTGATTACCATACCTATGAAACCTATATAAATTTAACTTATTGCTTTTTCTGTATTTTATTAGATAGAATCAGAGAACAAATTTTGTTGCGTTACGCCTTATTTACGTATGCAGACATGGTTTACATTTGGTCTCAAAAAGACTGGATTAGGCAAACATTCAAGTAGTTAAACTAAATTGTAAGAAGTTAATATACCATGTTATAGTAAACATTTTCTTTTCAGATAGCTCCTTTAGAAATAAACATTTAGCTCATTTTGCCACTCTGTTTTGAAATTTGACATAGAATATTTTTCCTGTGGTCATAGTATATATTCACTTACCCTTTATCTCCAGTTAGATTGTTCAAATAAACTTGGTTTGATTTTATAACATTTGTATTTTGGTTGTTATTGTTCGATTACTGGATCATAGAAAGTAAATAAATATGCACTTTGTTATTGGTTCAGCTTGTTGCCTCAAAAATTCTCAGAACTTTTAGTAAAAAATATATTTTCTTGTTTCTTAAGAATTTAGTCAGTAACAATCAGTTGTATAACTACTGAACTTTTGGAAACACAAGATTTGAAAAGAATATTGCTGAGATATTAGACTGAGTTCATAATTGTTTCTGCCACAAAGACTTAGATGTAGAATGGAACAAATGAAGGGATTATCTTAGTGAAATACAGTTTTATTACTTAAATTGCCAATTTGGTATAATACCATGCTGTTTAATGTTAATGGATAGTGTTTTTAAGGAGTTAGAGGGTACTTAAATTCCATAATGGGAAACAAAAGGATAATTTTGATATAGCACAGACTTAACACCAAAAAGTATGGCCTCCCCCCCTCCCCAATTCCCTTTGTCCTGCTAGAACTCATTCAGTGTCCTTCCTAGTCTACTTTACTGTATCCCACTGCCAGGTACCTGGTTAGTCCCATTTCTTTCCATCAGGTCATAAGATAAGCTAGTAAGCCTTAAAGTAACCTCCAAAGGAGACTTAAAAGTAGGCTTCAAGATGAATTAATAATCAGTAGGGCTGAGAGTTAAGTGCTACCAATGAAAGTATAAAGAAGACTGCTGCAGCTTAAATATGGATAGAGCTCTGTACACAGCAAGCATAAATAAATAAAATCCTCTAGGTTGTCTCCCTCACACCAGGTTAATTAATAAAATATTTTGTCTGGTGGTTGGACACAAAGAATTTGAGCACACTGGTGTCTGCATGGGAGATGCTGCAAGGTGGTCATCATTCCCAGGTCAGTGGGAAGTTGTTGAGGAACTGCATGCTTCTGGCATGCAGCTAGGGCATGGTACCACGAAATGTCCCCACCCACCTGCACCGCTGACAACAGGTGGCAGGAGTAAGCAGCAGCAGAACAGCAAACTGGAGCCAGAAAGAAGCCCCTTTCTTCCTTCTACTGATAAAGCTTAAATCATGCCCACTGTAGGGAGAAATGTTCAAAAAGTCCAGCCCATTATAGCAAGATACCAAAGGGTAAATTTGAGCCTGAGAGAAAAATAAATCGATGCCTGCACATGAGCCAGTAACTTCTAGAATTTCTCACTTCGACAGAATTATTGAACAGTAGAACTATGAAATCTGCTGCTCTAAGTAGAATTAAGAATTTATACTACCGCAAAGAAGCTAAGCTCACAATTAAGAGTAACTTTTTTGGGGGGGGGGCGGGAACCTGTCTCTAGTTCCTGGGTTCTGGTTCTAGATTTCCCAGTAAACTTGAATAAGTCACTTGTTTGTGGGCCTTATTTCCACCTGATAAGAAAAGATCAAAGAAATTTGAATTAGGTGAACTCTGAAGTCCCTGCCTGGTGTAAGGCAAGCAGAACTCAACTGTGAGGTTAGTTCACCACTCTGCAGGGTAACAAGAAAACAATGAGGCAACCAGAGAATAAAAGACTCTAAATGGGGGGCGTGGGGGGGAGAGGGGGATCCATAGTTAAGGACTGACTAGGAGGGCCTCAGATATTGCAGATAAAAACATGGAGACATCCTAAAATATTAATAGCATCACAGACACTGTTATGGGCACAGTGAAGTCCACATTCAACAGCTCATCTGATACTAACCAGTTTCCCAAATCTAAGCCAATACACCACTTCTTTGAATATGATATTTCAACAACAAAAAAAGCAGTGTAGGTTGGAGTTCATACTAGCAGGATTTGACTATACTTGATTAGGACACTTTTGATAAGATAATCATATTCAGTTAAATTTTCATCTCTCCTAGTAACTGGAGCACTTATCTCATTATAGAACTACCATTCACATTTTACCCAATATGTAGATAGACTCGGGACATTTAAAATATTCTCTATGATATTATCATTTATATATAGGAAAATTATTTATGACCATTAAGTTGGCAGCAGTCAGACACCTCAACCTATTATGCTAACAAATGGCAAGTACAGTGCTATAATCTCTGGAAATTTTCTAAAATACATCTCTATCTCAAGCTTTTACTTTCTTAAAAGCACCTTCAGTAAACCTTCTTTTATTCAATAAATAAGTTTCATAATCTAGTTAATCAAAATGATTACTGAATATCAGGTTTTCTTTTAAAATAATTATAATTATATAAATAAAAATGTACACAATATAAAATAGATATGAAACTATACTTTTATATATTTTAAACTGATCACCACAAACCACAATAATGATTATTGAAGTGCATTCAGTATTGCGAGAGTTCTTTTTCATAACCAAACCTGAGCAATATGATCATGCATCAGATTGTAGTCTACCTTGGTTAAGACCATCTGGTAACATCTGCACATCAAATACATAGTGAATATAACTGTATATCTCCTCAGCCTTCTGATGAGTTACTTGTGCACATAAAGAGATTTCTTGAGGTGAGCTGAAAAATAAATGAGTAGAACTTTTGTATAATTTAATCTTATTTGCTTAAATAACACCAAACATAAAAGAGTTAATATGTCCTTAGCATGAGTTTAAATAAAACAGTTATTCTCTATATTTAAAGTCATATATAAAAATAATTTCACTATTTTACACATGGGCCTTTGGTTTAATTAACCTATTTTCTGAAATCTTCTTTTTCAAGCAATATAATAGACAAAAACTTGTAAAATTTGCAACTGTCACATTTGTCTAGTTCCAAAACTAAACAGCCCAGACTCTGAGAAACTCAGAGGTTTAGAGGGGAGAGGGGTGGGGGGAATGGGTAAGCCTGGTGGCAGGTATTAAGTTGGGAACGTATTGCATGCAGCACTGGGTGTTATATGTAAACAATGAACTGTGGAATACTACATCAAACACTAATGATGTCTATGGTGAGTGCTGTGAAGTGTGTAAACCTGGCGATTCACAGACCTGTACTCCTGGGGATAAAAATATATTATATGTTTATAAAAACAAAAACAAAAATAACCCCACTAATGATGTATAGTAACTAACATAACACAATTAAAAAAAGAGGACAAAAAAATGCAAGCTCATGGACAGGACTGGAAGAGATTATGCTGAGTGAAATAAGTCAAGCAGAGAGAGTCAATTATCATATGGTTTCACTTATTTGTGGAGCATAACAAATAACATAGAGGACATGGGGAGATGGAGAGGAGAAGGGAGTTGAGGGAAATTGGAAGGGGAGGTGAACCATGAGAGACTATGGACTCTGAAAAACAACCCGAGGGTTTTGAAGGGGCGAGGGGTGGGAGGTTGGGGGAGCCAGGTGGTGGGTATTAAGGAGGGCATGTATTGCATGGAGCACTGGGTGTGGTACAAAAACAATGAATACTGTTATGCTGAAAAGAAATAAAAATAAGTAAGTAAGTAAATAGATATTTTTAAAAAGCAAAATAAATAAAGTACATTGGGGAACTTATAATACAAGTAGCCCTTGACAGTGGAGATGTTAGTATGTTGCTGGACAATATTGCTCTACCTTGACAATGAGCTCTCAATCTCTTTTCTAGAGAAGGATATTGATGGAAAGGTGAACTTGTGATGACATAATAATGTAAAGTTAAGGAACTGCTTAGTTTTCACTTTAAGAAAAAGTAAGTTCATTTTTATGTTCTTGGGATGAATCCAAAGTGAGCCTTACCACCTATGCATTTCATTGCAATACCTGTGTAATTTGTAGCTTAAATTAAAGTTGTAATTTATCTTTACTTTTGTTAAAAAATGTGATTTGTATAATAAATGATCTACTGTGTATGTTCAAAAAAAAAAAAAAATGCAAGCTCAAATATAAGAGCTGTCTCTCTAGCTCCCAGAAGGCTCTAAGTTTCCCAAAGGCAATTCTTCCCCCCATTAAGATCTTCAACTTCATGCAGTGGCTATAACATAGTGGCAAGCAAAAAGTCTTCTGAATGAGATAATCTCAACAGGTACTATACATCTTTACTTTTTTTTAATTAAAATTTCTATGAAATACTTCTAAGAATCATTTAAAAGTAACCATCCAAAAATATTACAACATGGCGCCTGGGTGGCTAAGTCATTAAGTTTCTGCCTTTGGCTCAGGTCATGACTGGGATTGAGCCCCACCTCAGGCTCCAGGCTTGGCAGGAAGCCTGCTTCTCCCTCTCCCACTCCCCTGGCTTGTGTTCCCTCTCTTGGTGTCTCTCTGTGTCAAATAAATAAATAAAAATCTTAAAAAAAATAAAAATATTAAAACAGACATACCTGTTAGTCATCTTTTTCACAGAAGAAAACCGGTGACACATATTTAATGCAGCTATGTAACTTATATTGGGAATACTTAGATAAAATTGAAGTGCCTCACATTTACTTCTGCTCACCACTGTTGGAACATGAATACCAACATTCTTTCTTTGTTCTAGTAAAGATAGTTCCTTTAGCAAATCTGCAGTTTCTTCTTGGCAGGAACTGAAAAGAATTCGGATTCCAGCACCAATTAAGGCACTCAGCAAGTTGTCGTAGCTCTTTGTTCTCCTAAACATCCTGGATGTGTCTCCTAAATATTTCATATTTAGGAAAATACATTAAATTACATTAAGTAATTAATTCATTAATTATAATTAGTAAATTACATTTAAGTAGAATCATTAATACTACATATAATCAAAATCCCAAGATCCATACCCATTAAGCAAATTAGTGCCATCTTTTGCTAATGAGAAAGCCTCAACTGAAGATTTAGTGATTCTCAAGTATCTGGGAGATAAAATAGGAAGAATTATCTTTAGGAGGGTCTTCAGTTGGAATCAAAAAGATGAATCGGCAGGAGAGATCTCATATTCCTAGATAATTCATTCCTAAACACCAATACCGTATTATCTCTCAAATTCATAATGCTAGCACTGATAAATAGCTCAAGTACTGGCTTAACAGATATAAAATCTTACAGATTTATCCCAAGAGTAACTCAAAACCCTGCATACCCATTTTAGCATCATCCTTAATTCTTGCCTATTAACTTACTTCCCTACCTTTCCCATTCATTTCTTTTCATATTCTATCCTCCATCCTTTTGGGGGCACTTTTCATTACGGAAAAACAAAACAAAACTTTTTCCATAACTTTTTTCCTGCAACTTTTGCCATGTTACTTTCCTTTTATTCCAAATCTATTTCCTTTATAAAGGATATTTTGATAAAGAGGAAATTATAGAATTTTAGCACTAAGAGACTGAAGAGATAGCTTAATCAAAAGTCACTTATCAGAAAAAGAAAGAAGGAAAGAAAGAGACAGACAAACTTGGCTACTGAAAGAGTGACTTATCCAAGGCCACATAGTTTACCAGTGACAGCATGGGGATAAAAAGGTACAATGTTCAATTACCAACCCAGTGTTTTATATAAACTACATTATTTCCTTTTACTTTATACTGTGTGGCTGTATAACTCTTGAATTCTTCCATACTGGCCTTCTGCCTGCATGATTTCTCTTAGTCCTCATAATTACAAAATGAATAGAACAAGTATATTATTAACCCCTCAGAGGGAGTGATTTGTTAATGCAACGTCACATAGCTATTGTGACAACAGAATTCAGAGTGTCTTCTGATTCCATATTCCATGACCTTTTTTATCATTCTCAGGGCTCCCCCTTCAAGTAGGTACCACCCAAAGAAATTCCATAACTGAAGCTCCTATGCACCCATTTCAGCTCCCTAATAAGAACACCTGAGTATTGAACTGAACACTCTTTATACCTCAAATCTACTCTTCTCTGATAATCATAATTAATAAAAAGCACCACTACCTAGTGCCCAGGGAAAGAAATCAGTTGATTCAAGGGTAATTCTTGCCTTCTTCCACCAACTACTGCTAATCCTGCCTCCTAAATCCCCTAAATCCTCCTCCTTTTTTCCCACTACTGCCTTAAGGTCCTATCCTTTCTGAAGCCCCTGAAAAAAAGGCATGACTGGTTTACTTGCCTTCAATTTCTTACCCTTTAACTCTCAAACTGCCTTTAAACACAATGACTAAAAAATTCCAGAAATAAACCTATTTATGAAGCAGCTAATAATAATAGCATAAAATAAATACAATAACTAATGAAAAACATTATGGCTTTATATAAACACATAAAGTGACATTTTTGACTCAGGTACTTTAAGAGTTTCCAAATCCTGATAGCAGAGTGAATTAAATAATAGTCTAGTTCCTTTACAGCCTTATAAACAAAAACATTTAAAAATACAAACCTGTTTTTTCTCTGTCCTTCTCCACTATCACACATATTCTTTCAAACATGCTCTGTAGGTACTGGATCTGGTCAATGAGTTTGTTCTTATTGATACTATTTAACATCTCAGATTGAGACCTCCTTTCCACCACCATGCGGTTGCTCACAATGTAATCACAGCCATTAAGAGGACAAACCTCTACTTGTAAGCCATGAATTGCTCTTAGGGAAGAAATTACTTCTGATCCAGAAGTGATTTCACAACTATCTACAAGAATACAAGTTATTTGGCCTTCCTGTGGAAGTCTAAGAGAAGCATATGTGCCAGCCAAATGTGGTCTTGAATTGGAACAATTTGCCACGGAAGTTCTCAAATCCTCCAGAGTACTACCAACCTGAAAAGGTGGAAAATATTGGTAACTATCAGGTTAAATATTGTGCCATAAACTTCTAACACCTGAAACTGATTTTCCTTACTGATATTATTTCCTCTTTTTAACTGTTTTTTTCTTCCTTCAACATGATCAAAGTGACTATGCAACATGAAGGACCAAGCTACCACTTCACACCTAGTAGGAAGGCTAAAATGAAAAACAAAACAGTAAAATAAGTGTTGTCAGAATGTGAAAAAACTGGAACCTACATTGCTGGTGGGAATGTAAAATAGTTTGGCCACTATTAAAAGTTAAACACAGCGGGTACCTGGGTGGCTCAGTGGGTTGAGCCTCTGCCTTCAGCTCAGGTCATGATCTCAGGGTCCTGTTATCGAGCCCCGCATTGGGCTCTCTGCTCAGCATGGAGCCTGCCTCTCTGCCTACTTGTGATCTCTGTCAAAAATAAATAAAATCTTGGGGCGCCTGGGTGGCTCAGTGGGTTAAGCCTCTGCCTTCAGCTCAGGTCATGGTCTCGGAGTCCTGGGATCGAGTCCCGCGTCGGGCTCTCTGTTCAGCAGGGAGCCTGCTTCACCCTCTCTCTGCCTGCTTCTCTACCTACTTGTGATCTCTCTCTCTCTGTCAAATAAGTTAAAAAAAAAAAATTTAAAATAAATAAATAAATAAAATCTTAAAAAAAAAAAGTTAAACACAGAATTACTGTATGACCCAGTAATTCTACTCCTAGGTATATACCAAAAAGAAGTGAAAATAGACTCGGATATTCGTTTGCCAATTAATTTTGGAAAATTCTCAGCCATTGCCTGTTCAAATAGATCTTCTAACCTATTCTCTCTTCTCCTTAATTCCAATTATGTGTATCTTAGACTGTTGGATACAGTCCCACAGCTCTTGGATGCTCCATGCTGGTTTGTTTTTTTGACCCTTTGTGTTTCATATTGGGTAATTTCTATTGACCAAGCTTTAAGTTTGTTCTCGTTCCATGATTGTGTTGCATCTACTGATGTGCTCATTAAAGATATTCTTCATCACTCTTACTATGCTTTCCATTTCTAGCATTTCCACTTTCTTGTTTTTTATATTTTCCATTTCTGGAATGATGGTCTCTTTCTCTTCATGCATGTTTATTTTACTTTTCCACTAGAACCTTTAATATATTAATCAAGATTATCTTAAAATACTTGTCTGGTATTTCCAACATCTGAGTCATACCTGAAAGTTCTTGGGAATGTTTTCTTCTTCTATATATCTTGTAACTTTTGGGCGAAAGGCAAACATCTTGTGTAAGGTAGTAGTAATTCTAGAAACAGCTATGCTTTTTTTTGGGGGGGGGGCTAGGCCTTTAGTGTGTGGTGTTTAACCAATCTAGTCAGAAGTTGAGTTTAAGGTTTTGTTTTGTCTTTAAAAATCTTATTTATCTGTCAGAAAGAAAAGCATGCACGCACAAGCAGGGAGTGGCAGGCAAAGGGAGCAGACTCCCTGCTGTGGAAGGGGCCTGATGTGGGACTCAGTCCCAGGATCCTGTGATCATGACTTGAGCTGAAGCAGATGCTTAACTGACTGAACCACCCAGGCATCCCGGTTTTCTTATTGCTATGATTAGCCTAGAGACTTTAAACTCCCATAGTGTTACTTTGTATTTAGGGTGGGGACAGGGCTCTGCCGATGATTTTTTGAAATGTTCTCTCAGCTTTAGATCTTCTCTGTGAGCCTGCACCTCAGTGATGTTCTCTCTATATACCCTTGTCCCTGTCAGCAGTTGATTGCTTTTGTAACTTAGTGCTTGCTAGCCTGCTTGGAGAGAATGTTAAGCACATGAGGTGGCATGGCAGCAGCAGGGCAAGTGGTGGGGGGGGAGGGAGGGAAATTCTACTTTCCTGCTTCAGCCTGAGCTGGACTTTTGTCCCTCAGTCTCAGAAATAGGATCTGCTCAGTGATCCTGCCCTCCCTCCTCCCAGTGGTTGAAGATCTCTAATTCTCTAGGCCCAAGATGTTTTCATGCTCCTGTCTCATAGAATGTTTTTTTCTTTTTGCCTTCTTCCATCTCCAAAGGGTCTTTCACCTAGGCTCTGAGGTATAGTTATAAGGTCTGCTGCTCATCCCCAGCAGCTTTTTGTTCTATAGGAGAAATAGGGGAGAAAGGAACCAGATGGGGTTTGCTGCCTTTTCCACAGTAACTGCTAGTCACCTTCCCAAAGGCCTGGCATTAGCAAAGGAGGCTTTCTCTGATTCTCAGTCTTTCCTGTGAACACCTGATTGAGTCTATGGAGACTAGCCCATGAGGGTTATGAATTCCTCTCTGTGTGTAATTCCCAGTGGTTCTAAATTCTCATGCTAGTTCATTGCCTTTTGCAATTTATTAAAGTTTTAGCTTAGTCTTACCAAAATATACAGTACCCAGTAACTGTCCCAAATCAACTAGTCTCTCATTGGAAGAACTTGTCTTTCCTTAGAAATGAGGCTCATCTACAACCTCAGCTCCATAATAGTTTCAAGTAAAACCATGATTCTGTGGATTATCTGGCTTTTTGTTGCTGCTGTGACTAGGATGGGAACAATGTTCTTTCCAGTTTTCTACATCATAAACTAAAGAAGGAAGTCCTAATCACTCAAAAATAATCTTCAAGGGACACCTGGGTGGCTCAGTGGGTTAAGCCGCTGCCTTCGGCTCAGGTCATGCAGGGTCCTGGGATCGAGTCCCGTATCGGGCTCTCTGCTCAGCAGGAAGCCTGCTTCCCTCTCTCTATCTCTGCCTGCCTCTCTGCCTACTTGTCATCTCTCTCTGTCAAATAAATAAACAAAATCTTTAAAAATAATAATAATAATAATCTTCAAAATAATTCAGTATTCAATTTCAAAAAACAAAAAATAATTGTAAAAAAAAAAAACTGCATTAAAGAACCAAAAGAGAATATTTAGAATACTTAGTTATTTTGAAGTAGAAAACTGTTTTCTAAACATAACACTGAAGTTCAGAAACTGTAAAGAAAAAAATTGAGACTGTATAAAAAAGTTACCTCTTCCCAAGGCAAAATTCACCATCAACAAAAATGTACCTCATGTTCTCACCCCTCCTACTTCAAGTGAGAAGAATCATACTACGTTGAAATGGAGTATAAGTAACAAGAAAATTTAAAACCCCTTTCTATAAAAATCTATTCATCCTTTTTCAGTCCTCAGAGTATTACTAGATGTATCCATTTTTTAGAGCATACCAATGTAGAAATGTAGTTAGTGCTTCTGATTTCCAAAGGATTATGCATATACAGATCTTTCTCAAGTATGATGATAGGATTACCTCTCAATAAACCCATCATAAGTTGAAAAGATTGTTAAGTAGCAAATGCATTTAATGCACCTAACCTACTGAACATCATAGCTTACCTTATACCTTAAAATTGCTCAGCATACATACATTGGCCTATAGCTGGGCAAAACCCATCTGATTTAAAGCCTATTTTACAATAAAAGTGTTGAATATCTCTTGTAATTTATTGAATACTGTACTAAAAGTGTAAAACAGGATGGCTGTATGGGTATAGAGAGTTACAAGTGTATTAGTGGTTCACACTCACAATTGTGTAGCTGACTGGAAGCTGCAGCTGCCAACATGACCTCAGAGTATCAAACTACAGGTTGCTGGCCCAGGACAAGATAAAAAATTCAAAATCTTAAGTATGGTTTCTACATAATGCATATTGTTTTCATACCATCATAATGTCAAAAAATTAAGTTGAACCATCTTAAACCCAGGGCCTTATTATGTACCTTGACCCTTGGGATTATTATCTTTATACTATAGCTGAAGATACTGAGGCTCAGAAAAATTAATTAGCCTCGAGTTCTATTATAAGACTTAATCTAGTCACCTTTATTCTAATTATGCCTTGAAGAAATAACTTTGTGCAAAAAAGCCTGGGGACAGTTTAAAACTGGAAACATCCAGATGCCAGGGTGGCTCTGTTGGTTAAGGCTCTTACTCTTGATTTCAGGTCAGGTCATGATCTTGGGGTTGTAGGATTGAGCCCTGCGTTGGACTCCACTGGGCATGGAGCCCAAAATTGTCCCTTTCCCTCTTCCTCTGCACCTCTTCTCTCTCTCTAAAATAAATAAATAAACCTCTAAAAACAAAGAGCTGGAAACATCAAATTAAGAGCTACAGTGTTGATACTAGAGCATGTTGCTAAGGCCGAATGGCCTAAAACACCTGGAATAAAGTATTTAGAGAAATAGAAGTTTAGGTCTAGGTCTCTCTCCAAGATAACAATCAAGGAAAGGACTCAGTCATGTACAGTTAAGGGATTCCTATTACCAAAACCTTTAACCCCTATTTTAACAAAAATACTATAAACTTAAAAACTAAAAGTGGCTTTAGGTATTATTTCAGCAATAATAAAAGACAGGGAGAAGTTGGAAACTGGACTATCTAGCCATCCTAAAAAGAGAAAATTTTAAAGGAAGGAAATCAGGTAGTGGTTCCTAAACTTCTCTCCCCAGTAAAGTTACATATCTGAAGCAGGGAAAAGAAAGTTAATCTGTGGGGAACTAGTTCTGAGCATGTAATTTCTGCTAATTTTATTTTGCAAGAAGCCCATTTCCTACATCCTTTCTATAAGACTAGCAAGCCTCTTTACAGAGTTTTATTAAGAAAACTATTATCATACTTAAAAAAATTAACTGTAAACATCCCTATATGAATTATCAATAAATTTAGTGTGCTATTTTCTTGTTTGAAGAATTTCACCACTGAGGCACCTGGGTGGCTCAGTGGGTTAAGCATCTGCCTTTGGCTCAGTTCATGATCCCAAGGTCCTGGGATTGAGTTCCTCATCAGGCTCCCTACTTAGCAGGGAGTCTGCTTCTCCCTCTCCCTCTGCCTGCCGCTCTGCCTACTTATGCTCTCTCTCTCTCTCTCTCAAAAATAAATAAAATCTTAAAAAAAAAAAAAAGAATTCACCACTTGCTAAATTTTGACTTATTTAACACAAAACACAAAAGAAAGCAAAACAACAGGGGAACCTGGCTAGCATAGTCAGAAGAGCATGGGACTCTAGATGTTGGGTTTGTGAATTCAAGCCCCACGTTAGGTATAAAGATTACTTAAAAAAAAAAAAAAAAAAAAAAGAATAGACTTAAAAAAAAAAGCAAAACAGCAAAAAATCTCTTTTGGTAAACATATGAAGGTTTTTTCTCTAATTTGATCCATACCTTCAAATGAATTGGAAATTTTCTACAGTCTTTCTGTGAATCAACAGAAGAGAATGACGGTGAGGTAGGTTCAATTTTATTACAGCTCCGAGGTTTGAAGTCCAAAACATCAGAAACTGTATCCTTTAAAGGAAGTGGTGTCTGTTGTCTCTGCTGTGGTGACTGATTAACAAATGGGGCACAACTTTGCTTGGACTGCAATGAAGACCCAAAACGCACTATATTCAAACAATGGTCCTGCTGTTTGCTCTTATTAACAGTGCTTGGGTTAACCACAATACTGGATTCTCTGTTATCATTTACAGTGTTCTCCTCCTCACTTGAATCATCTGGTAAAATAATTCTGGATAATTTCTTTTTTGAACGTGCACAATTCTGTCTCATCTCCATTTGTTTTAGCTTTACTGCACGTCGGGTTTTATATTTTTTACTCCCACTTGCAAAGCAATCTTCAGTTATTATGTTGAAATCAACACACACTTCTTCTTCACTTGATTGGCTTTTGTAAGACTCATCTTCATCAACACAAAAACTATCTTCTAAGTAGGTTTCGTCTTGCTCAGGAATCTATAGTAAAAATACCAAATAGCACATTATAAATTTCTTTCATAAAATCATAAAATCAGTATGTATTTAACATATTCTTTTAAGTACATGAGATCTTTATGAGTATTTCACTTTATCGATTCAGTCACTTGCACTCAACAAATATATCCTGACTATATTCTTTAATGGAAGAAAATGGGAAGATTGAGATTAAAAAAAAGAATAATTTACCCTCTAGGAATTTACACTCCATTGTAGGTAGCCAGAAAAATAAACAGTAATTTATAAACAATGTGGATAAGTGCTACATAACAAACACAATGGAAATATGAATGACCGGATTACCAGGCTGAATATTGGCAATTTGTAAACAAAGAAGACTAGTGTGAAAATTTGTCCATGAATGAAAAATAATCTATAATTTTTAGAATATAACACCTTGTAAAAAAATAATTTTCAAGAGAAATTCAAGAGAACATGTAAGACTTAAAAATTGTTAACAGTTATGATGAACTTCTATTCACTTCTTTTAAACATTCTTCTAATTGGAAAACAATAGTGAATTCTAATTGGCTCAAATTGAAGATAGAATAATTTGACCAAATTAGGAAAAAAAGGCATTCTGAGAATACATTTAGTCCACCTTCCTTCCTGAATCAGGGCAGAAATTATCTCAAATAGCTCTAACAGTCCAGTTTTAGAAACAATGGAGGCTTAATTAACAGGAATATATTTCAACATTATCATCAGGAAACTCTCCGCTATATTTCTATAGTTCATACCTGTGAGAAAATATTTATGTTGTTATGTTTCTTACGGACCATTTTATACTGATTGCTCATCAATGGACTGCGCAAAGATTTCATGTAAATAGCTCTCATTTCAGAATCTGTGTAAAGATAAGAATTTTAAGCAACAAAATTATTTATTTATTTATTTTTCAAAGATTTTGATTTATTTGTCAGAGAGACAGAGAGAAAGAGCTCAAGCATGGGGAACAGTCAACAGAGGGAGAAGCAGGCTCCCCACTGAGCAGGGAGCCCAATGTGGAACTCAATCCCAGGACCCTTGGATCATGACTTGAGCTGAAGGCAGACGTTTAACCAACAGAGCCACCCAGACGTCCCTCAAATAGCAAAATTAATTAAATGAAAATTAGTGAAATATTTAGTTTTGACCTATTCTAAATTTACGTAATTCAAGCCCTGTGGAATTATTTTACACAAAAAATATTTAATATGTACTGAAACAAGTCTAAAAACAATTATTAAAAAAGTTAGTTTTGCCTTTGAAATCAGGCTATGTGGTTGGATGATTGTGAATTTATTTAAGCTCTCTGCCTTAGCTATCTTTCTCCTCTGAAAATGAGTTTTAAGATGCCTTTTCATGAAAAATAAATGTATATGAAGAACTTCAGGACCATATTTGATATATAGAAAATACTGAATGAAACACAAGAAATTCAGGCAAGAAAGAAAGCATATGCTTAAAAACATCAAAAGGCATAGCTAATAGTAAGTATGTTTCATAATTTTCAGTCAAGCAAAAACTGGGAAACACATTGTTTTTATTAATGTCTGCCTTCTTTTTAAGGTTATAATCAGAAAGCAATTTTACTTTTGTCTCCCATTTTCCCTTACATTTTTCGAAGTGATCAATTAACAGGTTCTTTTCAGAGATAAAATTGCTAATTTAATAGGGCTCAGAACCAGATGTATAATTTTTTCTTTGAATTACATTTCCTTTATCTCCATTCCATAGCATAGCTATCAACTACTAGATACCCTCCTGATTACCTATTCACTTCTTACTCATGCTTAATTCCTATAAACTTAGTGAGACTCTTACTTCTAGTTTCTTAGTTAGAAGAACTCAGAATCAGGAGCTTTCAGAGAATTCTGTTTGTTTGCTTCATAGATTTTTTTTTTTTGGTCTAATGTACATACAGTAAAATTCATTTTCCTTTATGGTACAGTTCTGTCTTGACAAATGTATAGTTATAAGAAACAATAAACTATTTGCTGTCCCTATAGTTTTACCTTTTCCCAAATGTCATATAAATGAAAAAACAAAAAAACTCTTAAAATCCTCCATTAGTTCAAATGCACTATGTCTGAAATGGAGTTTCAGGGGTGCCTGGCTGGCTCGTCAGAAGAGCACACAACTCTTGATCTTAGGGTCATGAATTTGAGCCCCACACTGGGTGTAAATATTAGTAAAAAAATAAAAACTTTTTTAAAAATTGTAAAAATAAAATGGAGTTGCTGATCTCCGTACCCTCCATCCTAAGGGCTCTACCTGCAGCCTGCCCAATATCAGACAACAACGACTATGTCCTTCCTATTGCTCAAACCCACTGACTCCTCTTTTTTTCTCTAATCCATCAGGAAATCCTGTCAGCTGCACATATCCCAAATCCAATCTTTCACACCCTCACACTGCTACCACCTAGGTTAACACCACTAGCATTCCCTAGATAACTGCAATAACCTTCTAAATGGTCTCTTCCACCTTTGCCCCCCTATAGGTCATTCTCGACACCAAAGCTAGAGCGATACTACTGCAGCAAGTCGGACCAGGAGATGCCTACTCATTAATTCTCTGATATCACTTCCTACCACTCCGCTTCTCCATCATTCCAGTCACAGTGCTGTTCCTGGAATATGCTGGGCACACTCCTGTCGCAGTACCTGTCTACTGGTTGTTGTCTTTGCATCAACATTCCCCACCAGATTATACTGTAAACCTCCAAAAGCCACTCTGGGGGTGCCTGGGTGGTTCAGTGGGTTAAGCCTCTGTCTTTGGCTCAGGGTCCTGGGATCAAGCCCCGCATTGGGCTCTCTGCTCAGCAGGGAGCCTGCTTCCCCCTCTCTCTCTGCCTGCCTCTCTACCAAAGTCTTAAAAAAAAAAAGCCACTCTGTTAATGAACATCAAGAGCATAATACTAGGAACCCTTATTCAGAAATCATATCAGTATCAAGGACATAGTACTGAGAACTTAGTCTCTAAGACCTTTTTTCTTTAAAGTACCGCTTGGGAAAATTCGTTGTCTTAAATCATGAGAGAGAGTCCAAGAGCAGAATAAATGGCAAGATCTGTGAAAGATTAGAACCCTGAGAACCCCACCAGAATCTTTCCTTTTTCAATTATAGCCAATATGAATCATCTGCAATTAATGTATTATATATAAGATCTGCTCAGGCATTGTTTAGAGACATCATTTTCCAAAAGTAGATCTCTCTTACTTGGCAAATTTAATAAATTTAGGTTTGTGTGTCACCTGCTGTTAACAATCAGCATTGCTCAAGTCCTCATCTCCTTCTAGTCTTTGATCAAATGTCACCTTCTCAATAAGACCTGCCCCTAATTACCTTATTTAAAATTACTGCTTGTCTATTAATAATACTCCCTACCCCTGTCACTCCAAATGCTCATCTCATTTTTTTATTTTTCTGTAAATTGCTCATCTTATCACATACTAAATAATTTAGTTATTATGTGTATTCTTTGTCTCTTTCCATTCACATGTTAGCTTCATAATGCAGAGGTTTTTGTCCCCTTTGTTTACTGATACAGCTTTCTCAGAACCTTACCAGCACACAGGAGTCACTAAATACTTGTTAAATGAACATCTGACACTGTGCCAGCCAGATCATTCTGGTGAGAAATGATCAAATTAGCAGAAGACTATAAATAACCAAGTCTAAAAAAGTAGCAAATAGTATAGAATTTGAATGAAAGTGACCAAATATTTCACACATACCAAATTTACTTCCTTTTAAAGTTCTTTAAAAACAGACTAAAATATTTAAATATAACCACATTAAAATCACTGAAAATTAATAGAAAAAGTATCATTATATCATTTACCATTTATAGCCTGTGAAAGTTGAGTTTCATCATTTAAGAAGTCATGTAATGAGGAGTCTTGTTCATTTTCTGACTCATCATTTTCATCTGATGAAACATACTCTGCCTCTTGTTCGGAGAGCTCTGCTTCGTAATCTAAAAACTTCTTAGCTGCAAGCTGTGACAAATTAGAAAACATGGAGATACCCTCAAGGAAATAATTTACTTTCTTAAATAATTGGAAATAGTTCTATAAAATGGATTTTTTGGCAATGCTTTTAAGACAAAAAAGAAAAAGAAAACTGCAAGAAGAAATGACAAAGTAGGACACCTATTTAAAATTTCTGGCAATTCTATTATAAGCAAAATATAGCACAAGTCAGCACGTCAGTTTGCTGAATGTTTCTTAATAAGCATAAAGTCTCCCAGGTCTTCTGGTTAATTAATTTTGCCAGGAAAACTACTGCACCACAAAAAAGATATTCAGAAAAAAAAAGGTGGTAGAGAATTATTTCTAAGGATTTGAGTATTGCATAGACATTTAAAAAAATGAAGTAATAACTGTGAAAGCAAATATTCTAAAACTCAAGATTTCTGTCTCTGTATTTTTTTAATTTCTTACATTTTCAATACACTGAAGTTTCTTCATTTAGTCATTTAAAATAACAGAATACTAAAAGATAGTTTCAAAACAAGAAAGAAACAAAACTATCACAGCTTGAGATTTTAATTCCAGTAAAACAGGGTCAAAATAGTTTTAATTTTCTACTTTTTTTCTATGAAGAAATTATAGTGAGAAATCTATTCCTACATAAAATCTTCTATATATAAATTATATATATAAATATATAACATAATATCAAGTATAAATATAGAAACAAACATATATATATATATATGAAAGTGAAAAAAGTTTACCTTAAGGTAACTCTGTTTCTTTCGGACTTTGATGCCCCTTTTTGCAGTCCTGTTATGACCCCTGAAGTCTTCTAATTGTGGATGTTGTTTGTGAAAATTCTCACTTTCATCACTAGATGATAATTCTAACTATAATAATTCAATAAAATTCTTGCATAAGAAAATACAATCAAATTTCATTTTCTGTAGTTCTCATGGGTTATTAGTTTTATTTTCAATTTTTTTTCTTTTTATCCTTTTTTTAAAGATTTTATTTGTTTATTTGACAGACAGAGATCACAAGTAGGCAGAGAGGCAAGCAGAGAGAGAGGAAGGGAAACAGGCTCCCCACTGAGCAGAGAGCCTGATGCAGGGCTCGATCCCAAGACCCTGGAATCATGACCTGAGCAGAAGGCAGAGGCTTTAACCCACTGAGCCACCCAGGTGCCCCAATTTTTTCTTTTTAAATAGCTGACCTAACATTTGACCTTTTTTTGTTAGAAAAATAAAATATTCTCACAACTCAGAGCCATGTTAAAAATACATAATCCTTAAGAATGTAAAAGTCACTGGTGCCTGGGTGGCTCAGTCAGTTAAGCATCTGCCTTCGGCTTAGGTCATGATCTCAGGATCCTGGGATCAAGCCCCAGGTCAGGCTTGCTTCTTCCTCTCCCTCTGCCCAATCCCCCACCCCCACTCATGTGCACACTCTCTCTTGCCCTCTCATTCTCTCAAATTAATAAATAAAATCTTAAAATTTAAAAGTTAGGTGATACTAAGCACTAAAACACTAAATTAGGTAATATAGTAATACTAGTACAGTATTCATCCAATTTAGTATTACATCAAATTTATTTGATGAAAACTTATAGTTTTAGTTTAACTATCTCCTCTAGAAGATCCTAAAGGTCTTTACAAAAATTAATTAAGCCTATAAATATAGCTATCAAAGCAGTCAAAACATATAGGAGTCCTTTCAAACCAAGAAACCAATAAAACCATAATAAATTTTAACAATGAAGCCTATCACTTTATCTCTTACAAATAATATAAAATCAAACAAAAGAATAAAAGAAGTTCACCAAAATAATTTCAATTACCAGGAATAATTTCACTTTAAAACAGACTGATCATCAGCATTATCGGTATTTTAATTCATTTACCATGAGTCAATCAGACATTCTAGTTAAGGTAGCAAGTTAAAGCAATTTTTCTAGTGAAGTACTATAGGAGTATACAAAGGGAATATGAGTTGATTACATGTTTTATTAATTTTGCAGTTTATCTTAGAGTACAGTAGAGAATTAAAAAAAAAACCCACAGGATTTCCTAATCTCAACGTTTTCTACACTTATCAGCTTACAGCTGACAACAAATGAACATCATTAGCCTACTCAAACTTCAGATTCAAATAGTTACCAAGGCCTGCCAGATACTGTCATTTCATTCACTATTCTACAAAATCCTCAAACTCAAACATATTCAACACTGAATTTATCCCCTTTTTATCCTCTCCGAATTTGTAACACATGTCCAAACAGCCCTAACCAAGAAACAGAGACTCATCCTGAACTCCTTCCTTTCCTTTTTCAGGAAGCAAATGAAAGAATAAGGTCTTCAAAAACACCCTCATTTTTTCCCAACTTTACTTCCTGCACTCTTTGTCTTTACCATCTAATAGTAAAGATGCTGTTTCCCCATTTTGTGTCATTCTTTAAGTTGCTTGCTCTGTTGGCAATGCTTTTCCTTGCCTCACTGCCAAATATGCTTTAAGAATTAGCTAAGGTATTTATTATCTTCAAGAAACTTCCCAGAACTCCCAAGGACTAGGATAAGGGCTTATCATTTTTTATCACTTATTAAAAATTACATTGAAATTATGTTTACTTATCTCTTTCCTATTAGATTTTAGGTGACTTAAGACAGTACCAGGATATAATATTTATAGTAGTGTCCCCCAGCATCTTACACAGTAGACATAGAGTAGATAGATATTTAGGGAACTGCTGAAGCATACTGAATAAAATTGCTTTTAAAGAAGTATAAATTTGAAATAGAAATTCCAATCAAATAAGATTTACTATATATTTTTGTGTTAACCATATACCTATTAGATCAACCATATCTACATTCACCTATACATGTATTTTTCTTGTATAATTACTCCAAAAGAACTTTAATTACTCTACGTTATCTATTACCTACTTACTCTGTTTGGAGGAACCCTGCGCTTTTTTACAGCATGTAGTGGGGAATCAACTTCATTGTTTTTCTGATCCTAGATAAAGTAGATAATTAGATAAAAGGTTAAAAAAGAAAGACTTAAGGTAAGGGAGAAAAAAGCCTTTACATGATCACATTATTGTGATTATTACATCACTCACCTCAGGAGATTCTAAATGACTCACCTCAGGGGATTCTAAAACATTTCCTTTTGTTCTTTTACTTTTTCTTCGGAAAATTTCATCATCTTCACTTTCATTGCTTGTTAATTGTTCACCTATAATTTATTAAAAAAATGAATCTGGTCAATAGATTTATCTAATCACAACTATTTTATCAATGGGTACATTATTTAAAAAGAGTTTTTCAGAAGCTTGGCCAAAAAATCAGCATGAGAGAGAAAAATAAAACAGTGCCAGTGAGGAAATTGAGGAGTGAGGAAATTTTGCTAATAACCACATTTTTGACTCAGATTCAATTTGACAAATTAATAACCAAAATGAGGCTGTGAGTGCAAAATCTAATTTTATTAGTCAAAGGACCCAGAATTCATCTCTCTCTGTTCTTTGTGTCTTATTTTCATTCTAAAGGAGTTAAAGCATGAAAACGTAGGCTACAAAACAATATTTGAAGAGATTCTTATTTATATATTTATGCACATATGTCTACATACATGTGTTTGTACACAAGCATGAAATAAAAATTGGTAAGATATTCACCAAAATGTTGTAACTAGATCACATTCAGGAGGGTGGAAAGAATGCTAAAAACAAACATCTGATGTGTAAAATCAAATATTTCAAATTTTCAGGTACTTAAAGCTCGATTTCTGCACTTTCATGAAATTCAGATTCAGACACCATTCCATGTTTCTAGGAAACCTTCTGTAAGAGCCCTGTGGTTGTTTCAAGATATGTTAATTAATTCTTTTATACACCTGCCTTCAGAAGCTGGATCATAATCCCTCTCCTATTAAGTAAGGGCCAGACTTAGTCACTTGCTTCTAACAAAATAATATAATGGAAATGAAGGGGGAGTTACTTCAGAGTCTAGGTCATTAAAGTTGCTGAGGTCTCATCCTTTTTCTCTGTCTTGCATCACTCACTTTGGAGGAAGCCAAATGCTGTATTGTAAAGATATAAGAAGCAACCCTATAGTGAGTCCTAAAGAAAGGACTATTAAACATGAACAGTTGGACTTATTAGTTTTGGAAATTCCCTGCTTCTCTAGTTGGCAAACAACACTGAATTAAGAAATCTTCCAAGCAAAGATCTAATCTAGAGGACTGCCAGGAAACTACTGTCCAGGTGAAGCTGAAGGTGAAACTGTAACTGTTTTAAGACCAAAGATCAAAGATGGTGCCTCAAAGTACTATGCAGTCAGATAAAAGGCCCTCTGAATAGTCTAAGGATGTCTTTCACAGATGCTTTTTTTTTTTTTAAGATTTTATTTATTTATTTGACAGAGAGAGTGACAGCAAGGGAAGGAACACAAACAGGGGGAGTGAGAGAGGGAGAAGCAGGCCTCCTGCCGAGCCAGGAGCCCAATGTGGGGTTTGATCCCAGGACAACAGGATCACGACCTGAACCGAAGGCAGACGCCCAACGACTGGGCCAGCCAGGTGCCCCACAGATCCTCTTAAACAGGACTTCCAAGAAGATTAAGGAACTATCTGCAGACATTTCAGCAGAAGCAAAAAAGTAGAGAAGGAGTTGCCTTCAAAGGATTTGTAAGCATTACTAGTATCTAATGCAATGAACCCCAATAAAATTCACAAGAGATCCACAAAGATATACGAGAATTATATGGGAAGAAACACAGCCAGCTACAACAACAGAAAGGGGCAAAGACAATATAAAATGAAAAGAGGTCTTTAAAAATCCCCATAAAATAAAAATCCCCAAATTTTTACTAAATGGTAATGGCTGAGGAAATTCTGCTATGGGTTATGAAAAAGGGTCAAGCATCCAAAGGATGAAGCCAAGACTCATGGAGAGTTATTTCCAGGTCTTGAGTCCTCATCAAGGAACTTCACATCTCAGCTCTACTGCATTTTACAATTGCTATGGACAGAGATTCCTGTGTGCCTCCTCTTCTCATCACCACCCCACTTTTGAACAAGCCATCCTGGAAGCAGATTTTCCATGCCCAGTCAAATCTTCAGATGACTGTTGCAACCCCAGGTGAAATCTTGCCTATAACCTGATGAGAAATCCTCAACCACAACTATCCAGTTAAGCAACTATCCAATTCCTAACTACAAATAAATGTTATTTTAAGCCACTAAATTTGGGGGAGTAGTTTTTTACACAGCAATAAATAACTAATACAAATTCACACAATCAACTTCTCCTCATACTTTGTGCCAAAACACCCAAAAAACAAACAAACAAAAAAACTACCCAGACAAATAAACTTAAATAAATCCTTTTTACAGATGGGCACTGTATAATCGACCAGTTTTATTTTTCATTACCTTCTAAGGAAGTTAAGAGTTAAATGCAAGGCTCAGATATAGTAACCTACTCATTTCAGGAGGTTTTTCCTTTCAACTGCTTTAGTGGCGCTATAATGAACTGCTATTATAATATACATATAACATGGTAAATGATCTTAAATCCTCTATTTTAATTAGGGGGAAGTAAAAAATACTAACTATGAATAAGTCATGGGAATAAAAACTACAGCTTTGGGAATACAGTCGATGCTATAGTAAACAGAGTTGTATGGTGACAGATGTAGCTACACTTGTGAGCATATACAGAGATGTGGTGTCATTATGTTCTATATCTGAAATTAATGTAACATTGTATATCAACTACCCTCAAAAATACTAAATATTCCCTAATAAATCATTATACATTTATTAATTACATTGTCCATAGTTAGTAGTTAAGTATAATGCTAGAAGGTTTAATGCAAATCTGACACAAAGATAGAAAAATGATCTCGACCTCTAACAGACTTAATATAAGGATGTTCAAGCAAATACTGGAGGCTCACAGGTAACATAAACTTAGTAAAAATATATATGTCAGACTACATCCAGATTTTAAAAATTAAACATATTTCCAGAACTTACTTTCAAGAAGCTTTTATCTTAAATAAAATATTCATAAATCATGCCTTTGATCCCAAAGAGAATAGCATCATGAAGATTTACAGAGCAAAATCATTTTATCCTACAACTACTCTTTTTCCTCAACTACAAGGAATAAAGTTCATAAATAGCCTGCTCTAATAATCTATACACAAACTAGAGTTGAGTCTATCACAGTACTTGAAGAATACTTTAGTCATTTTAACACCAAACATTTAGCATTATATTTTCTAGTTTTTCTGTAACACAGTTTCTGTAACTGTGTAGAATTAGATCACAGAAATCCAGAGATTCCTTTGGAACTTCTGTGGTCTTGCCTCAATCCTTCATATAGTCTTGTTTCTCAACAGTTTTTTTTTTCCCCAACTGTTTTTCTACGTAAATCTTCTACTCTATACTATTTCTTCTAAGTCTTATACCTCCCCTTTCCCTCTTTGTTTGCATTTTATAACATCCAAATTCTCTATTTTCAACATATTCAAATTGTAAATATTCCTGAAGAGCCAAAATTAAAATCTACGTTAAAAAAAATCTACATTTCTAATCTAATCCAGTTCAAAATTCTGTCATCTTCTGAACCTCCTTAACATCCGCTACCTTTTTACTTGGTAGTTATTTTCATATCTTACTGGTATCTTTTCAAATGTATATGTCATACAATTGTCTGGGTTTTACAGTCAAGGGCCAAGGCCAAATCTGTATTTCATTATCTAGCATAATTCTTTTCCCATGGCATGCATGCCATAAATATAGGTAGATAAATCTTTTATCAGTAAGCACCAAGTTAAGAAATACATAAATTATCTAATTCAATATATCAAATACTGAGAAATTACATTTTGAAAAATTACAGAAGCTTATCTAGAGTAATTATTCCAGAAAGATTTATGTGTTTTATTAAGATCGAATCTTACCTTCAGCAGGATGACAGGATTGACAAAGACTGATTTTTTCCCTGCTTTTAGCCTTTTCTACAGAAAGTCCTGAATCAACAAAAGTTGAATTAAATGTTTCTTTGAAACTCTGTAGATCTACTTTTCCCTTATGAGAATCTGGTGTCCAAGGCATTTCCTTCCTCTTAGAAAATGAGTTCAAGGTGTTTGATTCAGAAAGTGGCGTACTCATAACTTTTTCTCCTACTGGCAAAGAAAATTGACAATAACCAGGAGACAGAAATTCTTTATTTTTTGCTGCACTCCGTGAAAAATGTGCAAAACTTGGAATCCACTTATCTTCACTTGATGGGATAGTAATAGTTCTACCCATAGAACTAGCAACAGGATCTTGTGGTATTATTGCTTGATTTGAAACATAATTTGCATCATTGGTCTCCTTAATATCTAAACACCTTCCAGAAAGCTCATCTAAAAATTTATTCTTATTTGTATCTGATGCATGTCCTAATAGTTCATCATCAGAATCTGGACTACAAAATCCTAAATCAAAAGTAACAGAAAATAAATCCTTAGAGCAGTCAAAAACATATTCATCATGCTTCAGTTTTTCCTCATGGACACTGTTCAAATCTTCATGAGATTTCCAACTATTATTTTCACAGATAATTTGATCTTGGGGTTCAGAATTATCATCTAACAATAGTTCATCAGAAATTAAGAAGTGAGAGACCAGTGTCACTTCACTTAAAGCAGTTTTGTCTGATACACATGAAGATTTATATTTATTGTTTGAGGGAAAAAGATGCACATCATTAAACTCTGTAGTAACATCTTTGAATAGGGGTAAACTCTCATCCTGATCAGTGAGCAATACTGGGAGGCCATTGTTATCTATATCACAATTTTTTTCTTCAACTGAATACTTCGGAGGGCCTATGTTTATTTGAATATGATTCCTGGATACTGAATTTTCATTTTTATTATCTTTATGTACTTTATCAACATAGTCATAGAAACTTGGCTCATCAGAATTCTTATCATTAGCTGCAGTATAAAAGCAACTTTTTTCAGAAGAATGATTAATAAATTTCAGTGAATTCAATTCTAAATCCTGTTGAGAATTTGTAGGTAAATATGACATCAAACAAGTAGATTTATCATTTTGTAAATATTCAGTGTAAGGTAGGAAAGGCAAATGATCAAGTTTACAACCCTTAGCAATTTCATATTCCAAATTTGAGAGTCCACTGAGAGGTGGAGGAGAATGAGATAAAAATCTCTCTACATTTTCTAGTACCTCTTTTGTTAATGAATGGCAACTACGCACTTGGTCATCTGTTTTAGCTATACAAAGCTCTTTCTCAAATGGAAGAAATATGCTAGATGAAACATATTTCTCATCAGTGAAACTGTTATAACCAGAATCTAAAAAATTTGCAGCGAATGAACTAGATTTATTTGTAAATTGATATTCCATTAATCCATGTGACTGACTAACATCTTCATTGACAGCACATATGGCAACCACAACTTCATCTTTATCTGATGCCCTTTTATCATTTAGGTCTACCTGAAAAATATTTTCAACAGTAGTACTTCCATCAGTATCTAAAGAATCCATAACATCATTATTTTCTTTAATAGGTTGATCTTTTTCAAATTCTTTAGAGGCTTTTTTCTTTAGAGAAGCAATTTTAGCAGGTTTGATATGAATTTGCTTAAAAATTTCAGCACATTCTTCATCAGATTCTGTCACTGAGTATGAACTTCTATGATTTATATTCCTTGAAAATGAAGATTTCTTATTACTAGTAACGGGGCCATTGGCAGGAGGATTATAATCATTCCTGGGAGCACTAAATATTGAGCTAATATCTTCCATTTGTAAGTAAGGTTTAATTTCCAATTCATAGCTGCATTCTCCCTAGAAAGAAGGAAAATAAAAAAGTCACAGGAAATAAGAGATGAGCTTTACTTTATGTTATTTTCTAAACAATATTACTCAAATGATTACCCAAAATCAAATGATTTTCTTTTATAACAAAATTTATTCTTTTTCTAAATATTTATTTATTTTAGACAGAGAGAGAGCAAGCACAAGCATGTGTGAGAGGGGGAGGAGCAGAGGGAGAGAGAGAATCCCAAGCAGACTCTGTGCTGAGCAGTGAGACTGTGAGGGGGCCCTATCTCACAACCCTGAGATCATGACCTGAGCCAAAACCAAAAGTGGGATACTTAACCATCTGAGCCACCCAGGTACCCCTAACTTAAAAATTATTCTAATAAATCAAGATTATAAATGGCACTACTGTGTAATTATTATAAATTATCTTTAATTAGTTAATGTTTTTGTATCCTAAGAACTTAATACATGACTCATGATAATTATTTGCAGAAAGAACAAACTCAATAAATACATAAAATAAGATCATATGGGTGCCTGGGTGGCTTAGTCAGTGGAGCAACCAACTCCTGGTTTCGACCAAGGTCATGTGATCTCAGGGTCCTGAGACGGAGCCTTGCATTGGGCTCTGAGCTCAGCAGAGAGTCTGTTTCTCCCCTCCCCCTTCCTGTCACTCACACTCACACTCTCTCAAATAAATAAATCTACAAAAATAAGTATTATAAGCACTAAGCTCTTCACTTCTAATATTTAATTGAACAATTATTCTAATTTCATAAAAATAGATATCAAGTAATTAATATATATAAATGAAAATTATAAATACAAGTGTTAAATTTGCTGTCTTGATAAAGGTAAACTAAGAACAACTTTTAGACATCTGAAATAAGTGTACCTGTAAATCCATTAGGCTGGAATATATTATTAACAAATTTCCCAACCAAGAACTCTTAAAGTTCTTTTTTTTTTTTTTTTTTTTAAAATTTTTTTTTTTTTTTGAGAGCGAGAGAAAGACTAGAGGCGGGGGCAGAGGCAGAGGGAGAGTCTTAAGCAAAATGTGCTGACCGCGAAGCCTGGCATGGAGTGGATCTCACAATTCTGAGATCATGACCTAAGTTGAAACCAAGAGTTAGGCACTTAACCAAGTGCACCACCCAGGCACCACAGGAACTCTTACAGTAAATTTCTAAAGTGTACTTATCACTAATTCTAAAACTACAGTCCCCTCAACTCCTGTCCTACCCTCCCCTCTTCCCCTTGATTGGCTACTTTAGTCAGGATTCCTCTACTATTTAGGGACTTAAGCAGTTAATTCTCTACTTTTTGAATAATAAATGCAGTAAGTATTAATTTGAGAAAGTTGTCTCCCTACTAGTGTATATGCTCCCCACAGACAGAGTATTTCATCTGGCTTCTTCACTGATGTGCCAGAGGGCCTGGAATAGAAGAGGACATATAGAAGGCACTAAATAAATATGTGTTAATTTGATAGCATAAGTTTTGCTGGGATCCACAACTAGTTACTCCATTTATATGTATTCATGAATAATAGCTAATAATAAAAATAGCAGCTACAGTCTATTGAGTATGCCTGTTACTGTTCTACATGGTCTACACAAACTAAGTCAATTAATCCTCGCAACAACCCTATGAAGAAAGTATTATCATTATTCGCATTTTACAGAGAAACTGAGGCCCAAAGAGGTTAAGTAACTTACAGATGCATGATTAGTAAGAGGTAGACTTGGGATTCTAACCCAGGCATTTTGGATTTCATACTCATAGTAGGTTCATTATTCTCATTCTCTCAAGGAAGAATAATCAAGTAGCTTCTCAAGGAATCAATAATTCTCTAAACCACCACCAGGATACAAGAGACATACCAAATCCCCTATGTGATGGAGAATATCTCAATAAATCCAATTTACCAAGAGTGCTAAATCAGCTTTACTAAAAGTTTATATTAAGTCATTAGGTATATTAAAATTTTACTCTGGTTTATCCATAATGACAGATGATATCTTTTAATTAAGTGTACTTTTTCACCTAAGGCAAAAAACTGGTTCCCTATTGAGATCACAAGAAACTTCACAAAAAAAAAAATATTCTAACTATAATTATTTATATTAAATACTTGTTTCTTAAATAATGATTTCAAATTAAGAAGCATAGGGGCACCTGGATGGCTCAGTCAGTTAAGCAACCAGCTCTCGATTTCTGCTCAGGTTGTGATCTAATGGTTGTGGGATCAAGCCCCAAACCGGAATTTGTGTTCCATGGGAAGTCTCCTTAAGATTTTCTCTCTCTCCCCCCTCATTTTGCTCTTCCCCTCAACTCACCCACATGCTCTCTTTCTCTCTCAAATAAATAAATCATAAAAAAATCAAAAATATCAAGTATTCTTTTCACCATCATACCAGCAAGAGAAAGTTATAATAAAACCCTACCTCTTCATGTCTCATTCCTTCTATCATTTGCATAATGCTTATAAAATGGTGGCATCGATCTGAGTGGTCAACTTGATACGTAGGAAAAGGACGATCCTGCCACACTCTCCATTCAGAAAGAGAGAGTTGATAAATTCCAATGTTTGGTTCCTGGATCTTGATTAATGATTTTAAAAATAATAAAAATGATAAATATACTTATTCAGATTTCATAAACTGATTAAATAAACAACATACAGATAATAAGCCTAACATAAAAAGTCTGAATTCATTTGGGTATTTTCAGTAAAATCTCAGGAGACTAAAAAAAATAATTTCATAAAGTACAAAAATGCCCTTTTAAATATATTTTGAAATTAACTATTATTTGAGTTAGTACTTAGTTATATTCCTGTTTATACAGTTCCATGTTAAGAGCAAATATTTAAGAAAATGTGTGGTTTCAAAAGTACTATTGTGCTAGATTTATATTCTATAATCTAATAAAGACACATTCACAACCTCGCAGCGATAATGATCTTAATTTTTTCATGCTGCCATTCCTCACTTTCCCTGGTAGTAAATGAATATAAATTCTGAATAGCCATATTTCAAATCTTATAAATCTGCTAAAAGGACTCTTTCCTAAGGTGGTTTTTCCAGCTTTCTAGGCATATATGTAACCTTTGATCAATTCTCTTGACTTTAAGTTCACCAATAATTTGTTCATAGTAAGAGAAATAAAAATTCAATTTAAAGTTCTACACAATTTTTAAAAAAAGTTTGTACAAAGATGTTTATGATGGCACAATTTTACGTTAGTAACACTGAAAAGAATTTGAAAACATAACAAAAAAATAGTCAAGCAAACCATGGTATATTGCAGAATAACATAACAATCATGTAAAGTATGCCTATATGGAAATGCTCATATAGTAAAAAGTAATGGGAAAAAGGCAGATATTATGTAAATGTATTACACTCATGTAAAAATACATATACACAATAAAGAATATAAGAAAATTTATAGTTCTACAAACTTAGACTCTAATATTCTTTTTAAACTGTTTAACATTCTTCATTTTTTAAGCCACTTGACATTCTGATCATGAACACTCTCTCTACTCACAAAGCTACTGCATAATCACTATAAAGAGTATCTGAAAACATGTTCAACTTACTGGTATGTTTTCCTCATTTTCTAAAGACAAAAACCGAACTTGAGGCAATGTTATTTCCTTAATTTCATCACTTTCTCTTAACCTATAATGTCTGTTCCATAATTTAAATTCTTCTGCTGATAAGAACCAATCATTTTTTGAATTTTTTGAATTACTCTGCTTCATTCCTGTAAGTCGAAAAAGTAATTGAAAAGAAGTTTAAAAAAATCTGCTAAGGAAACACAAAATATACAACATCAACTCAAACTCTCCAGTTGTTTGTATCTATTCATCTTTACTAAACCACTGATTCTATTCCTTAAAACCACTATTTTTCACATAATCATCCTGGTTATCACTTTTCTCACCTCTTTAAAAGTACTAGCACAGCCTCCTGTTCAGGAGCTAACCTTCCATAATGACTTCATTAATGTAACAGAGCCAGATAGGTAGGCTCTCAATCCTGGTTTCTTTAGGACTCTCTCCATGTTGTATCTAAGACCTGGCATAAAAGAGTCAAAAAACTTACAAATGAAAACTGGCATGATTCTATCATTTTTTTTTAATTCTATCATTTTTATCTGAAAGATTATTTGAAGCTTGGTTGGGGATGGGGAAGATTGTCAAGACTTTTATAAAATGGATTTTTAACTTAAGTCTTAAATGGGGGGTAGTGGTAGAGGTAGACAGAAAAGACCTACTGCTTTAAAAAATGACAATAATATACTTTTGTTTTTTTTAAGATTTTATTTATTTATTTTACAGGCAGAGATCACAAGTAGGCAGAAAGGCAGGCAGAGAGAGAGAGGAGAAAGCAGGCTCCCCGCGGAGCAGAAAGCCCAATGCGGGGCTCGATCCCAGGACCCTGGGATCACGACCTGAGCCGAAGGCAGAGGCTTTAACCCACTAAGCCACCCAGGCGCCCCAATAATATACTTTTTTTAAAAAATATACTAAATTAACTCTTTCTGACTTTCATAATCTCTATACAGGAAAATAATTAACAAACTGAAAAAGGATAAATGGTATAAAGTAGTAACATTGGTCCAACAGAAATGAGGGCAGAAAAAGAAACCAGAAAGACTACTGAATTAGGTATCAGGAAACTTTTGTCTTAGCTATTTCCAATACTGTGTAAGAATCTGCTTTTGTAAAGTAAGGGGTTTGAACAAGTGATCTTTCAGGCTGCTTTCAGATCTAACAATCTTTAAAACAGACTTCTAAAATAGGAAGGCATTCCTCTCTTTTAGTCACTTTAAGTAAATTCAGGTCTCTAAGCCCAGATGAATTAGGCTAATTTACAGAAGATTACATTTATACATGCAAATTTAGCAAGATGAATCCCTAAAGCTTTGAAAAATCAGGTAGAATGGGGGAAAAAAAGCACAAAAAAATAAACTTGAGCCAATATTATCTCAATTAAAAAAAACAGGTTTTTGAATTTTACTAAAGAAATTTGTCATCCATCTCTAGGCCTGGTTAGTACTTGGATGGGAGAAACAATTATTAAACATATGGTTAATTTTAACATTTATAAAAATACACTGATCACTAAGAATAATTTATGCAAGCTTAATCAATTTAAATAAATAGTTAAATAAATTTAAAAGAATCCAAAATACAGATGACCTTTAAACAATGCAGGAGTTAGTGGTAACAACCCTGCAGCTGAAAATCAGCAGTTATCTTTTCACTCCCCAAAAACTTAAGTACTAATAGCCTCCTGTTGTTTGGAAGCTGTACTGATAACATAAAGAGTCAATTAACACATGTGTTTTGTATATTTTATGCATTTACTATGTTTTTATAATAAAGGTAGAAAAAATATTAAGAAAGTCATAAGAGAAAGTATGCTTACAGTACTGAACTACATTTATAAATCTGAAAAAAACTACATAGGATTGGTTCCACACAGTTCAGATCAGTTTTGTTCAAGAATCAACTGTACAGGGAGCGCCTGGGTGGCTCAGTGGGTTAAAGCCTCTGCCTTCGGCTCAGGTCATGATCCCAGAGTCCTGGGATCGAGCCCCACATCGGGCTCTCTGCTTGGCAGGGAGCCTGCTTCCCTCTCTCTCTCTCTCTGCCTGTCTCTCTGCCTACTTGTGATCTCTGTCTGTTAAATAAATTAAAAAAAAAATCTTAAAAAAATAAAAATAATAATTAAAAAAAATTTTTTTTAAATTAAAAAAAAAAAAGAATCAACTGTACATACAATCTTTTCACCTTAACCAAAGATTTGGCAAAGTGTTATAAAATGACAGGCATATTTCCATTAAGTAGATTTGTATGAGATTTAATAAGCATATCCAAAAAGCATCGGTTTAGAGCTCCGAGTTAAGGGAAAAAACATTAACAAATTTAAGTGAATCCAAAGCAAATGACTAGAATGAAAAGGATCTTGAAATTTCATGGTATGAAAACCAGTAGAACCAGCAGCTTAACTTGAGAGGTATTATATTCAAATATGTAAAGAACTGCTACATAGGTAAACAAAGGATCAAAACTGTTCCTTGTATCTAGAAGATAAAATTAAACCAATGAGAAAAAGGTACAAAGATTTTTCAATATAAGAAAAATATTCTTCTGTATAGGGTTTCTACTTAGGGAATAAACCCTTAAAATGAAATACAATTTCCATTAACAGATATTCAAGTTGATGCTGAATATGCATTTAAACAAGAAAGCTGAGTGCAGACCAAAACCACAATGAAACATCACCTCCCACCTGTTAGGATGCCTACTATCAAAAAGTCAAACCATAACGAGTGCTGGAGAGGATATGGAAAAATTAAAATCCCTATACACTGTTGGTGTGATAGTAAAGTGGTGCAGCCGTTATAGAAAACTGCATGGATGGGGCACCTGGGTGGCTCAGTGGGTTAAAGCCTCTGCCTTCAACCCAGGTCATGATCCCAGGATCCTGGGATCGAGCCCCGCATTGGGCTGTCTGCTCGGCAGGGAGCCGGCTTCCCCCCCCCACCCTGCCTGCCTCTCTGCCTACTTGTGATCTCTGTCAAATAAATAAATAAAATCTAAAAAAAAAAAAAAAGAAAGAAAGAAAACAGCATAGAGGTTCCTCCAAAAATTAAAAATAGAAGTACCACAGGATCTAGCAAGTGCACTTCTGGGTATATATCCAAAAGAAGTACAACTAGGATCTCAAAGAGATTATGTGCACTCCATGTATACTACAGCAGTATTCACTATATGTAAGAGATGTAAGCAATCCAAATGTCTGACAGATGAGAGGATTTAAAAAATGTGGTAGGGTGCCTGAGTGGCTCAGTCAATTAAGAGTCTGACTTCAGGGACGCCTGGGTGGTTCAGTTGGTTAAGAGGCTGCCTTCGGCTCAGGTCATGATCCCAGTGTCCTGGGATCGAGTCCCACATCGGGCTCCTTGCTCGGCGGGGAGCCTGCTTCTCCCTCTGCCTCTGCCTACCACTCTGTCTGCCTGTGCTCATGCTCTCTCTCTAACAAATAAATAAATAAAATCTTTAAAAAAAAAAAAAAAGAGTCTGACTTCAGCTTGAGTCATGATCTCAGGGTCCTGGGATTAAGCCCCACATCCAGCTCCCTCTTCAGTGAGGAGTCTCCTTCTCCCTCTCCTTCTGCCCCTCCCCTGTGCCTGTGCGCGCGCTCGCGCGCTCTCTCTCTCTCTCAAATAAATAAATCTTTTTAAAAAAGAAAGAAAATGTGCCTGTACATACAATGGAATATTATTCTACCTTAAAAAAAAATCCTACCATTTACCTAAAGAAAATTAGCTAGGTGAAATAAGCCAGTCACAGAAGCACACATACTACATGATTCCACTTATAAGAGATATCTAAAATAATTAAACTCGGGGCGCCTGGGTGGCTCAGTGGGTTAAAGCCTCTGCCTTCGGCTCAGGTCATGATTCCCAGGGTCTTGGGATCAAGCCCCGCATCGGGCTCTCTGCTCAGCAGGGAGCCTGCTTCCCCCAGTCTCTCTGTCTGCCTCTCTGCCTACTTGTGATCTCTGTCTGTCAAATAAATAAATAAAATCTTAAAAAAATAATAATAATAATCAAACTCATACAAGCAGAGAATAGAATGGTGTTGCCAGGGGCTGGGTGGAGAGAAAGATAGAGTTACTGCTTGAAGCATCTAAAATTCCAGTTACATGAGATGAATACATTCTAGAGATCTGTGCCTAACATAGTGCCTATAGTTAACAAGATGACATTGTTCTAAAGAAAATTGCTGCAGAAACTATGCCTATCTTGATAGCTAATTTGACCAGATGACCCCCAATGTTCCTTCCAAATCTTAAATAAAACTATATGATGTTATGATTCTTTAAAAGCCCTGATTAAAAATTAAGTAAAATTTAAAAGAAGAAAATTTTAGTTTCTCATCTTTATAGTATTAAAATTTCAAGATTTTCTTGATATCACCAAAATCTCTGCAGTTCTTAAAGTAGCAACATTTTCATTACTAGCCACACTCCTGGCACCAAAGAATTTCTCACTGACTCAGAATTAGTAGGAACTTGGTGTAACTTGGCCACTATCTCATGTAAGTTAAGAAAAAAAAAAAAGTTTTCTCTTTTGGAGAAAGGGAAAGAAACCATTTCATCTCCTTTTCTTAAAGCAATTCCAGAGACACCTAATGTTTGTAAATCTTTTCTTTAATTCTTTGATATTATATGCAAATCTCTAAAATCTGAGCAAGGCTCTAGTTAGCATTTCAACCACAGATGTTTTTCTTAAGGAAGTAGGAGCTCTCTCTGCAATGTAAACATCAAGGAAGATAGTGTCCCTCTGTCACCAGGGAAGTTTAACCTAAGCACCGTTCTCTTCACTATATGCATGCAGAGATAAAAGTCGTCTCATTATTTCTTTGAATAAAGGCAACGAAGCTAACACAAATGGCCACCTCAATTACCAGGTGATCTGGGGATGAACTATGAAATAATATACAGCAAAAGGTGTTATCCTCCCATAGGAGGACAAGTTACTATTAATCTTGAGAATATGTATGTAAAGAATCATAACTGCCTGAAGGGAGGTATAGGGTAGAATTTCTGTCTTCATATTATCTTAGTGGATTTCAATGATGCACACTATAATCTGATTCAATAAATGATTCAATTGAATGATTCAATTCAATTCAATTATTCAATAATAAAAGTTCTCTTTCTTTTCTACATTTTATAAAGAGGATTCTCTGGGTTGGCAGGCATTTTAATTTTCACAACCCTGAGTTTCTCACTCTGTTCTGTCATTGTCTCCTTCCCTTTGCCAGAGGAATAAGCTCTTATTTTTCCAACACTCATAACATCCTAGAATGTACACTGAGTTTCTCAAAAAAGAAATATATTAACATATGGCCTGTTAACTAACAACAGGAAAAAAAAAATGCATGGCTCAAATGCAAAGCTTTTTTATTTACCGTTCTTATAGGAAAAGTTTGAGGACTTCCGCTGCAAGTTCCGAGGCTTATCTGGTTCATAGACACCACATGTAATGAACATTTTGTGTAATTCTGGATTGATTCCATCAGGAACCATTCGTGGACTTCCTTGGTAAAAATGAAGAACCTGCCTGCTACCTGAAATAGCTTTATAAATACTTCTTTTGTTGGACTGACTTTGATTATAAGTCTGCAAAGAAAAATGTCAAATTACATTATTTCTATAATAGTCACTTAGCCATAACAAGAAGTTATCATACTTGTTTGGATTTATTATAAACAGTAAATTAAACTCTGATCCACTTAAACACTAAGAATATCTGTTATCTTGAATTTGAGACCTGTTCAATTAACTCTTGAAATCAGTTAAAAATCTAGTTATTATAAAAGCCTACCTTCATAATTATACTGCACAAAGGAAATTTACCTTTAGGATATTTCTAATTTTGAATAAGGTGAATATTCATATATATAAGTGTAAATTGCTTTTTTTAAAATACTATTCCCATATTCCAACTTGTTACTTCATCTCTCTACACTTCAGTTTTTGGGTTTTTTTTTTAAGATTTTATTTATTCATTTGACGGAGAGAGATCACAAGTAGGCAGAGAGGCAGGCAGAGAGGGGGAAGTAGGCTCCCTGCTGAGCAGAGAGCCTGATGCGGGGCTCGATCCCAGGACCCCAGGATCATGACCTGAGCCAAAGGCAGAGGCTTAACGGACTGAGCCACCCAGGTGCGTTACACTTCAGTTTTCTTAACTACATACAAGAAAACCATTGTTCCCCATACCGGATTAAATGAAATAATGCATCTGACACACTTAGAACACTGCCAAGGAGAGTAGGTCCTTATTAAATGTGGGCCATTATGATTATTTTATAGATAAGAAAACTAACATCTGAATACAGAGGTTAAGTGGTTTGCCCAAGGTAATACAGTTAGAACCTAATTCACTCATTGATAAGACATAAATTTTTATAAGCTGCCAGGCATTTACTGTATTGGAATCATTTTACAGTTAAAATAAATGTTACATAATATGCTATAATCACATGAAAAGTATCAGGGGAAAAGTTCATTTTTCAGGATGATTTTTAAAGGGCCTATAAAACAATTTAAATCAATTTTTTATAACTGCTATAATTAATTTAAGAATCTTTAATATGAACCTACATATTTACCCAAGGAAACAGTTCCACTGAGTTACAAAAGTTAGTTAATAATTTTAGTGTAACAAACAAAATAATATTAGGTATAACATCATATTCCAGGAAGGTCTGTCACTCAAGATTGCAACCAAGTGTGAATATAATTTAAGTTTTTTATCATTTTGCATAGGCATCAACAAACTTCTCCATAAAGGGCCAGAAAGTAAATACTTTAGATTTTGCAGGCCACATAATATATCTAGCACATACTGCTGTTGGTTGGTTGATTAGTTTAGGCAGAATGTAAAATCCATTCTCAGTTCACTATATTTAAAAACAGAAGAAAAAACTAAACTAAAAACAAAAAACAGCCCTTAGAAGGATAGAGAAATACTAAAACAAAATCGATATTGAGGGGCACCTGGGTGGCTCAGTAGGTTATGCGTCTGCCTTCAGCTCAGGTCCTGATCCTGGGGTCTTGGAATTGAGCCTCCTCCCGGCCTCCACCTCACTCCTAGGGTTTCCTGCTCAGCGGGGAGCCAGCTTCTCCCTCTCCCTGTTCCCCAACTCATGTTCTCTCTGGCTCTCTCTTAAATAAAATCTTCAAAAAAAAAAAAAAAAAAAAAAAAAAAAAGGAGCTAAAGATCTCTCAAAGATTTAAAAAATAATAATACATATTGATTTTTGTATCTAAGTATCCCTAAATTAATACTAAAGTAGAAAAATGTGTTCCTTTATATGGATAAAAATTACAAAACAGAATCTAGTTAAAAATTCTCCTAACTACAAGAGAATACTCAATCTTCTAAAAAGTAGGGGGGAAAAAATTAACCATAATTTCCTACACATTTTTGGGTCTTCAAATGTTAACAGATCAATATTTACCTTAAACTATATTTCTCAAATTTCAATTATCAAATCACATTTCTACAAGTCTACTTACACGTTCTTCTCGTCCTTCGGCAAGGATAACAACTATTCTGCCTTGACGTTTGCGGCCAGTTCTACCCATTCGTTGTACAAGACGAATTGGGCTCTTCTGGGCATCAAAACATATTATAAGATCAACTTCTCCTATATCCAAACCTTCTTCACCAACACAAGTAGAAACCAATGTGTTATAACCACCACTACGAAATTGTTTCACAACCTAAAATAAAAGTGATTTTAAAATAACCAAAGACAAATGTAAGAGACTTGTAGATCAAAGCATACTTTTTCCACTCACCCAAAAATGGTGAAATCAGAACCCAGGATACTATGGAAATGGAAAAGAAGTACCAAAATGGCAATATAAACCAAAACAGACTGTGGTAAAATGCAAAGGGCAGTCCTAATGCCTTTGCTTTCATAATGGTTGTGATGCCAAAAAGGTTTGTTAAGTTTACACATAAATTAGAAACCCAAGATATCATTTAAGTGTCACTAAAGGGCTATGAGCAGGTAAAGAGCCCAGAGCAATTACACCTTGCTAATCATATCCTAGACCTAAATTTATTGTTAGGTCTATCTAAAGTGAAAATTTTATTACTCCTAAATTCCTATCTTACCTTCTGTGCTGCCATTCCAGTGAAGGGCAGCAAAATAATGCCATCCCAAAATATGACTGTGGGAGTTTAGGGCATGCTGCCCCAAAATATGCTGCTTTGATATATTATTTTGAGCTGTATAGACACTTGAAAAGTAGCAAAAGCAGGGAGAAGATTCCTCTCCCTTTATCTGTCCAAAAACAGAAGGAACTCAATTGTCATAAATCCGCTCCACAGGATTTTCATCAACCAAAAAAATTTGACTCATCATAGGAGAGGAGACTAAAAGCCATCACTACAGCCAGACAAACTTGGTTACAAACTATCACACCTCCCTTCTATTCTTCTAAGGCCCCGTTCATCTTTCCCAAATATCTCGCCTATGAAGCCTATGTTCCTCCTCTACTTTCCCTATTAATAAGGTATTTAAGTCAATTCTAAACCACCTTAGGAAATTACTCATTTTTCCCTGCATATCTCCCATGTATAACATAAGGTACACATGTTAATAAACTTCAAGATTTATATATCTGATTGTTTATTCAACATCTCTACTTTTAAAACAATGCTACTCATGGGCACCTGGATGGCTCAGTTGGTTAAGCATCTGCCTTCGGCTCTGATCATAATCCATGGGTCCCGGGATCAAGTCTGGCATCTTGTTCCCTGCTGAGCAGGGAGTCTGCTTCTCCCTCTTCCTTTACCCCTCCCCATTGCTCCTACTCTCTCCCTCTCTCTTTCTCTCTCTCTCAAATAAACAAAAATCTTAAAAAGATAAAATTTAAAAAATTAAAAAAATAAAACAATGCTGCTCAAACTATAGTTCACAAACTATTTATTACTGGTTTGGTTCACATACTGTTTATTACTAGCCCACTAGCCCACAATAACATAAATACAAACTTAAGAGTAGGTGTTTATTTTGTTGGTTTTTTTGGTTTTTTTTTTGTTTGTTTTTTTTTTGAAAGAGAGAGACAGCAAGAGAGAGAACACAAGCAGGGTAAATGGGAGAGGGAGAAGCAGGTTCCCCACTGTGCAGGGAGCCAGGCGTGGGGCTTGATCCCAGGATCCTGGGATCATGATCTGAGCTGAAGGCAGACACTTAATGACTAAGCACCCCAAGAGTAGGTGTTTAGAAATGACAGAGCAATACTATGTTTGTTGGCTTTAATAATAAAAAATTTGGCAATGAACACTGTTTTCATTGATTTTACTTTTTTTTAATTAGTTCATTATTATTGTAATGTTCAAAAGTATCTGTGACATACTAAGGGGGAAATAAACTAATCCTCCATCAATTTTCATATTCAGAAAAACACTAATCCCATAGACATACCAAAGTTAACTCATCCAGAACCAAATACCTGATATTTCTCTCCAAAGCCTGCTTTTCTTGAAGTCTTATCTATTTTCATTAATAGTAGCTCTTTTCAGTTTTTCAGGCCAAATTCCTGAAGTCATCCTTCACACTTCTCAATCTCATACCCTGCTCTAATTTGCAAAAAAATCCCCTCAGCCTGACCTTCAAAATATATCCAGAATCCAACCATTTCTCATAACTTTCCCTGCTACCACTCTAGTCTAAGCCACCATGAGACTTAGCTTGATAATAAGACTTCTAATAGGTCTTCCTGTTTGCACCCCAGGTCTCGTATATTTTATTAAGACAGCAACTGGTGTGATTTTTATTAAAATATAAATAGAGGGGCAGCTGGGTGCCTCAGTTATTAAGGGTCTATCTTTAGCTCAGGTCATGATCCCAGGGTCCTGGGATTGAGCCCCACATCAGGTTCCCTGCTCAGTGGGAAGCCTGCCTCGGCCTCTCCCACTCCCCTGCTTGTGTTCCCTCTCTCACTGTGTATGTCTCTCTCAAAAAATAAATAAAACCTTTAAAAAAATAAAATATAAACTATTTTAGGGTCATGACCCTACTCTGCTTCACACTCTCCAAGGGCTTCTTTTCCCATCTCACCCATAATACAAGCCAAATTTATTAAAATGAAAACACCCCACTTACATCACCAGACAGATCATCTAAACGTAACATAAAAAAGGAAGTGGCTATGAATGACACACTGGACGAGATGGAATTAACAAATATTTTCAGAACATTCTATCCTTAAAGAGCAGAACACACATTCTTTTCAAATGTACATGGAATATTCTCCAGAACAGATCACATATTAGATCACAAAAGAGGCCTCAAACAGGAGCACCCAGGTGGCTCAGCTGGAGGGACATCTGCCTTTGCCTCAGGTCATGATCCCAGGGTCCTGGGACTGAGATCCACATGGGCTCCCTGCTCGGTAGGGAGTCTGCTTCTCTCTCTCTCTCTGTCCCTCCCCAACACCGTTCATGCTCTCTCTCCCACACTCTTTTTCTCTCTCAAATAAATAAAGTCTTAAAAAAAAGAGACCTCAACAAATACAAAAAGATTAAAATCACATAATGAAACTTTTCTGACCACAATGTTATAAAACCAGAAATTAACCACAAGAAAAAATTTGGAAAGACCACAAATATATGGAGGTTAAACAACATGCTACTAAACAACGAATGGATCAATGAAGAAATCAAAGAAATTAAAATTTTTTAAAAAAATGGAAGCAAATGAAAATGAAGACACAATGAATGGTCCAAAATCTACAGGATGCAGCAAAAGCAGTCGTTAAGAGGAAAGTAGATAGCAATACAGGCCTATCTCAAAAGGAGAAAAAAATCTCATATGAACAACCCAACCTTACACCTAAAGGAGCTAGAAAAAGAACAACAAAAGAAGCCTACCAGCAGGAGGAAAGAAATAATAAAGATTAGAGCACAAATGATATAGAAACTAAAACAACAACAACAAAAACACAAACAGATAATAGAACAGATCGATGAAACCAGGAGCTGGTTCTTTGGGAAAAAAAAAAAAATCAATAAAAGTAATAAAGTTCTAGCCACACTTATCAAAAAGAAAAGAGAAAGGACCCAAATAAATCATGAATAGAAGAGGAGAAATAATGACCAACACCACAGAAATACAAATAATTACAAGATAGTATTATGCAAAACTATATGCCAACAAATTGGACAACTTGGAAGAAATAGATAAATTCCTAAAAAAATATCAAGTACCCAAAACTGAAACAGAAAGAAATAGAAAACTTGAACAGACTGATAACCAGCAAAGAAACGGAATCAGTATTCAAAAATCTCTGAAGATGGGGCGCCTGGGTTCCTCAGGTGTTAAGCATCTGCCTTTGACCCAGGGTCCTGGGATCAAGCCCCACATCAGGCTCCCTGCTTCGTGAGCCTGCTTCTCCCACTCCTACTCCCCTTGCCTGTGTTCCCTCTCTCCCTGTGTCTCTCTCTCTCTCTCTCAAATAAATAAATAAATCTTGGGGCGCCTGGGTGGCTCAGTGGGTTAAAGCTTCTGCCTTAAGCTCAGGTCATGATCCCAGGGTCCTGGGATTGAGCCCCACATCGGGCTCTCTGCTCAGCAGGGAGCCTGCTTCCTCCTCTCTCTCTGACTGTCTGTCTACTTGTGATCTCTGTATGTCAAATAAATAAATAAAATCTATAAAAATATAAATAAATAAATAAATCTTAAAAAAAAAAAAAATCTCCCAAGATACAAAAGTTCAGGGCCAGATGACTTCATGGGCAAATTCTACCGAACATTTAAAGAAGAGTGAATACCTATTCTCCTCAAACTATTCCAAAACATAGAAAAGGAAGGAGAACTTGCAAATTCATTTTATGAGGCCAGCATTACACTGATACTAAAACTAAAGACCACTAAAAAAGAGAACAGGTCAATATTCCTGATGAACATGGATGCAAAAATTCTTGATAAAATATTAGCAAACCAGATCCAAATATACATTAAAAATAATCATTAACCAGGGTGCCTGGGTGACTCAGTGGGTTAAAGCCTCTGCCTTCGATCCTGGGATCGAGCCCCACGTCAGGCTCTCTGCCTAGTGGAGAGCCTCCTTCCCCCTCTCTCTCTCGGCCTGCCTCTCTGCCTACTTGTAATCTCTCTGTCAAATAAATAAAAATCTTAAAAAAAAAAAAAATCATTAACCATGACCAAGTGGGATTTATTCCTGGGTTGCAAGGGTGTTTCAATATTTGCAAATCAACCAAATGATACATATTAGTGAAAGAAAGGATAAGAACCATATGATCCTTTCAATAGATGCAGAAAAGGATTTGACAAAAGAGACAGAGTACAGCACCCATTGATGATAAAAACCCTCAACAACATAGGTTTAAAGGAAATATACCTCAACATAACAAATGCCATCTATGAAAAAACCACAACTAATATTATCCTGAATGGGGAAAAATTGAGAGCTTTTCCTCTATGGTCAGGAACAAACAGGGATGTCCACTTTTGCCTCTGTTATTTAACATACTAGCCTCACAAATCAGATGTCTAACAACAACAACAAAAAATATAAAGCATCCAAATTGGCAAGGAAGAAGTCAAACTTAAACTACTTGCAGAGAACATGATATTCTATACAGAAATGCCAAAGCCTGCACTAAAAAACTGCTAGAACTGATAAATAATTTCAGCAAAGTTGTAGAATACAAAATCAATATACAGAAATCTGTTGCATTTCCATACACCAGTAATGAAGCAGCAAAAAGAGAAATTAAGGAATCAGTCCCATTTATAATTGCAGCAAAAACCATAAGATACCAAAGGATAGATCTAACAAAAGAGGTGAAAAGAAGACCTGTACTCTGAAAACTATAAAATGCTGATGAAATAAACTGAAGCTGACACAAAGAAATAGAAAAAATTCCATGCTCTTGGATTAGAAGAACAAAGATTGTTAAAATGTCTATACTACCCAAAGCAATCTATACATTTAATGCAATCCCTAAAAAATACCAACAGCATTTTTCACAGGGCTATAACGAACAACCCTACAATCTGTATGGAAGAGCAAAAGATCCTGAATAGCCAAAGCAATCTTGAAAAAGAAAAGTAAAGTTGGATGTATCACAATTCTGTACTTCAAGTTGTATTACCAAGTTGTAGTGATCAAAACAGTATGGTACTGGCACAGAAACAGACAAGAGATCAGTGGAACAGAATGGAAAACCCAGAAATAAGCCCACAACTATATGGTCAATTAATATTTGACAAAGCAGTAAAGAATATCCAACAGGAAAAAGACAATCTTTTCAACAAATGATGTTGGGAAAACTGGACTACTTTTTATACCACACACAAAAACAAATTCAAAATGGATGTGAAATCAAGAGGAGAATATAGGCAATATCCTCTTTGACACTGGCTATAGCAACTTCTTCTGAGGCAAGGGAAATAAAAGCAAAAATAAACTATTGGGACTACATCAAAATAAAAAGCTTCTACATAGCAAAGGAAACAATCAACAAAACTAAAAGGCAACCTACAGAATGAGGGAAGGTATTTTCAAATGACAGATGTGATAAACGGTTAGTACCCAAAATACATAAGAAACGGAAAACTCAACATCCAAAAAATGAACAACCCAATTTAAAAATGGGCAGAATGGGATGCCTGGGTGGCTCAGTGGGTTAAAGCCTCTGCCTTCGGCTCAGGTCATGATCCCAGGGTCCTGGGATCGAGCCCCACATCGGGTTCTCTGCTCGGCGGGGAGCCTGCCTCACCCTCTCTCTGTGCCTGCCTCTCTGCCTACTTGTGATTTCTGTCAAATAAATAAATAAAATCTTAAAAAATAATAATAATAAAATAAAATAAAAATAAAAATGGGCAGAAAACATGAATAGACATGTCAAAAGAAGACATCAAAATGGCTAACAGATACTTGAAAAGATGCTCAACATCACTGACCATCAGAAAAATACAAATCAGGGATGCCTGGGTGGGTTAGTTAGTTAAGTGACTGCCTTCGGCTCAGGTCATCATCTCAGTGTCCTGGGATCAAGCCCCACATGGGGCTCCCTGCTCAGTGGGGAGCCTGCTTCTCTCTCTCCCTCTGCTGCTCTGTCTGCTTATGTCTCTTGCTCTGTCAAATAAATAAATAAAATATTAAAAAAAAAAGAAAATACAAGCCAAAACTACAATTAGACAGCACCTTAAAACTGTCAGAATGGCTAAAGTCAACAACACAAGAGACAACAGTTACTGACCAGGATGGGGAGAAAAAGGAACACTGGTGCACTGTTGGTGGGAATGCAAACTGGTATAGCCACTGTGGAAAACGGTATGGAGGTTCCCCAAAAAGTTAAAAATAGAACTACCGTATGATCCAACAATTGTACTACTAGGTATTTACCCAAAGAATACAATAACACTAATTCAAAGGGATACATGTTTATGTTTATAGTACATTAACTATAATAACCAAATTATGGAAACAGCCCAAGTGTCTATTGACTGACGAATGGATAAATAAGAGGTCATATATACATACAATGGAATATTAGTCATCCATAAAAGAGAATGAAATCTTTCCATTTGTATGGACATGGATGGAACTAAAGAGTATTATGCTATGTGAAATAAGTCAGTCAGAGAAAGACATATACCATTATGATTTCACTCATATGTGGAATTTAAGAAACAAAAATGAGGAGTGCCTGGGTTGTTTAGTAGATTAAATGTCTGACTCTTGATTTGGGCTCAGGTCATGATCTCAGGGTCCTCAGATTGACCCCTACATTGGGATCCATGCTCAGTGAGGACTCTGCTTATCCTTCTCCCTCCCCCAGCTTGCTCTCACTCTCTCTCAAATAAATAAATTAAATCTTTCAAAACAAAACAAAACAAAAATGACCAAAGGGGGTGGGGGGAAAAAGAGGCAAACCAAGAAACAGACTCTTAACTATAGAGAAGAGATGGTTACCAGAGGGGAAGTAGGTAGGGGGATGGCTAAAGTAAGTGATGGGGATTAAGAAAGGCACTTGTGTGACAAGCACTGGGTGTTGTATGGAAGTGTTGAATCACTATATTGTGAAGCTACTATTACACTCTATGTTAACTGAAATGTAAAGAAAAACTTTTTTTTATAAAAAATGGAAATGACTTACAAAGTTCTAAAGGATTTGGCTTCTACTTCCTCCCTGACATCATCTCCTTTTTCTAAATAAGTGAATAATTTAAGTACAACTATTTGCACAAAAGCTTATTTTAGAATAAAACTCCTCTAAGGAAAGCAATTATTGCAGGAATAATAAAAAGGGTTGTTACTCTGGCCTACATAAAAATATTATTGATATAAGTGAGGAAAGGACAAAGTCAATATAAAATCAATAAGGTTTCTTATGGTACCTGACAAACTCAGGAAATAATGATTTTAGGTAATACTAAAACTGGCCAGAGATTAGGCTGGGTACTATTAGTATCTCAAAATGCTTAACACCCCAGACAAAAATCCACTTCATTTTTCATTTAAATATAAATGTTAGAAGTAGTAATAATAACCTGCTAGATATCCAAACCTTTTAAAATACATATAATCAGATTTGAGTTGGGTAAAGGTATTCTTTTTCTGACCCAGGAAGACCTCTTAGACTGTCCTCACCAGATATAATCAGCTTAAACAGACTCTTCTAAGTGCAATGAGGACTGGTATAAAAGACACTTAAACAACAGGATTCTTCTTACTAATGTTTACAAAATCAAGATCTGTCAAAAGTAATTAGATATTAAAGACACACCTAATTGTCAGTGACTATTCAAATGTAGACTACAGCTAACCTTCAAAAACTTGTATACAGTTTTAAAAAATCAGTAGTCTAAAATTTCCACACCCAAAAACAAAAACAAAAACAAAAAAACAGCCCTTAGAAAACTTATGACTCTTATTCAGAGCTTAAATGAATAATTTTTTTTTCTTTTTTTTTTTTTAAGAGAGAGCACATGGGGTTGAGGGGAATGGACACAGTGGTAGAGGGAAAGAGACACTCCATGCCCAGCACAAAACCTGACATAGGGCTCGATCTCATGACTCTGAGACCATAATCTGAACCAAAATCAAGAGTCAGAAGCTTAACTGACTGAGCCACCCGGCACAACTGGCCATATTTTTACATGTTTCTTTCTTTCTTTTTTGCTCCAGACCCAGCATGGTGCCCGATGCAGAGCTTGAACTCAGGACCCTGAAATTGATACCTGAAGTGAGATAAAAAATCAGACATTTAACCAACGGAGCCACTCAGGCAGCTCACCAATGACATTTTTAAATTCAGATTTTTAAATAATAGAAAAAAGAAATAAGTTCATTATTTCTTTAAAATATATAACAAACATGACTTTAAAAAAAGTAAACATTTACTGAAGGCTCTAAAGTATGATTTCATTTAATGCTCACAACAACTACAAGAACTATATTTACAGATAAGGAAAACTGAGGCACAAGAAGTAAAGAAACTTTTAAGTGGTAGGGCTAGGATTCCAATCTAAGTAGTATGATTTCAGAGCCATTCTGCTTAACCACTGTACATTACCTTACTTGAAAAAAAGTCTCAAAACCACAAAGCACTCTTTGATCTTTCAAAATATGCCTATGTTTATTTTTATGTATACTATAAAATTATTTTTAAGAAGTAGCTGATTGAGCAATGAGTTAAAACAAAAGAGGCATACGTACAAAGCTAAAATCAATTTTATTTTAGTCTTCATCATCTCCAAAAGTAATTACCTCCAGTTGCTCCTTCTGGGTAAATCCCTTCACGCTTTTCCCTGAGGCATGGCCAACAAAAGTCATCACTCTAATAACTGGCTGATGCTGTAAAAGCATTTCTGCAATTTCTTGAACACTATCTCGAAATGAAGAGAAGATCATAACCCTGGTCTCATCACATTTCTTTTCAGAGGTGTTTTGAGCTATAGAACCAAAAAATACTTCAATTACAACTTTTTTTTAAAACATATACCCAAGAGTTATTTCAAGACAACCCTGAAACTTATACGAATGAATTTGTTTCAAAAAAAAGTAATTTCAGATATCTTAAAACTTTGCTGGTTATCCTCCTAGTAATTTTAATACTCTTAGCTTCCTATGTCTCATTGGCTGTCATAATAAAATCCTAAACAAATCAAATAAAAATTACCTGAGTCATTTTTAACCAGTCAATTCATGTATGATGCCAGTTATTCTCCTTTACCTTCTAAGTCAGAATCCCAGAACTGTAGTGCTCCCACTGATTTCATAAATATTCCCTTTTCTTTTTGGCCACTAAAAGCATTCTCTCAATCCAGGCCATGGGATTCTGCCCCTGAACCTATGATATTTTCAAATTCTCCAAGGATAACTATAGAATACCTCCTATAGTCAATCACAAAGCTGATCTCAAGGTCTCTGTGCTTGGGAGGCAGCAGAACACACAAGTAAGAACATGATCTTTGAAGGTGGGCCACTTAACTCTCTGGGGGATGTGTAACCATGACAGTTAATCCTGTTAAGCTTTAATTTCTTCATATCTAAAATGAATGGAATATAAAGTATATTGGCTTGCCCATAGCAATTGATTAATAATTGCACACACCAATTGCACATGGCAATTGGTTAATAATTGAAAGTTGTATGGATTTTTTGCATGTTTTATTTTTAAGCTTTCCTATGATATCTATTAATTAATCTTTATGTGCATGCCAGGGACTGCACTAAGCATTTTCTATATTAACTCATTTAGTCTTCATAACAACCCTACAAATTAAATGATTTAATATATGTAAAGTTGATTCACAATATCTAAGGAAAGAGCAAGAGCTGTTGCAAAAATTATTCTAGATAAACCTCCTTTGAATTATCAAGCCTCTGCATCTGACCAACTCCTGACCAACTGCTACTTTCAATGCAAACCCTATCACCTTCAACTGGCTACAGCCTGCATTTCTATGTCCATTCTACTGAAGGTCCTCTACCAAAGTCTCAATAATTTCCATATTGCCAAATCGATGATCACTTTTTAATTCATTTTACCACACGTCTCAGCAGCATCTAACCCAGTCCACACCTTCCTACTGAAATAGTCTCTTTCCTAAGCTTCTCTGCGATTCACTTATCCATCTTTCTTAACCTCTTTGGTGGATTTTTCTTCTTTGTCTTCTTCTTCTTCTTCTTCTTCTTCTTTTTTTTTTTTTTTTAGACTTTATTTTTAAGTAACCCCTACACCCAAGGTGGGGCTTAAACTCACAACCCCAAGACCAAGAGTCACATGCTCAACCAATTAAGCCAGCCAGGTACCTCTCCTCTAAACTGTAAATTTGGTATTCTTCAGGACTACATTCTGGGTCCTCTCATCTCTAAACTGTATTCCTGGTAATGTGATCATAACCATTCCTGAAACTTTAAATATTATCTTTATGCTGTGATTTCAAAATTTATTCATATATATGTGAAGAGATTAAAAATAGCCTGGGGACACATGGGTGGCTCAGCCGATTAAGCGGCTGCATTTCACTCAGGTCATGATACTAAGGTCCTGGGATCAAGTCCCACATCAGGCTTCTTTCTCAGTGGGGAGCTTGCTTCTCCTTCTGCCTGCCACTGCCCCACTTGTGCTCACTTTCTCAATCTCTCTCTCTCTCCAATTTAAAAAAAAAAAAAAAAAGGCAAAAAAAAAGCCAAGACCATTCTTCTGAGATCCAGATTCACTTATTCAATGCTTACACATCTCCACCCAGATTTGTCAAAAGCATCTAAATCTGTTTGCTCTTTCTTCTGTATGCTGTTCTTAATTTTTTCTTGGTTCATGTAATTATTCAAAACACACACACACACACACACACACACACATAGGTTTCTTTTTTTTCCTTCATATTCTATGTCTAATCTATCAGCAAATACTGTTGGCTCCAAATTCAAAATATCTCTAGAATCTATAATCACTTAGAATCTCCACTACTACTTTCTTGGTACAAGCTACCATCAACTGTTATCTTCTTAAACTATGACTATAGTCTCCTAAGTGGCTAATGTTGATACTCCGCAAAAGCTACCACAGTGATCTTTTAAAAATGTAAGTCAGATAACATCACTCTATTGCTCTAAATGTCCCTATAATGATTTCACAAAGCATAAACATTTATAAAACAAAAACCAAAGTCTTGACTTGGCCTATAAGCAATATATGATCTGGTCCTTGGCTACCTCTTCAATCTTCGCCTAGACCAATCTTACCCTCATTATACTACTCCAGTGGCATTGTTTGTTTACTGATCCTTAATCATATCAAACACCCCATTGCCTCAGGGACTTTGAATCTTCTATTCTCTCTGCCTGGTATGATCAACCCCTAAAAATCCACAAGGCTTGCTCCCTCACTTCCATCAAGTAACAGCTCAAATATCACCCTAGTGACAGGCTTTCCCTAACACCCTATATAAAATAGCACTCCTCCATGAGTATCTCCTTAACCGTTTTACTTTTCCCCACCATTATATTATATATTGCTTTACTGTCTGCTTGCCTTCTATTTTCCCAGACTTAATTTTCTTTTTCATGGACTACTTTATTCTTAGCTTTTTGACCATTTATTTCCCTTGTCCCACTCTCCCAAAATTTATTAAAGCTTCTTTTTTAGGTTTATTATCCAGAGTAATTAAAAGCCTATCTTCTCCATAAAGTGTGACCACAAAGCTCTTTCAGTAGCTTTGTCTTGCCTTGAAGCTACAAACATGACTTACCATTCCATGACTTGAAGTGTTCAACTACAATTTCTTCTAATTTCTTTAACTTTGGATGACTATAAAAAAATTTTTTATCTTTATCTCCTACAACAAAAACAAAACCACCAAAAAATTGTTATATATTTTCCATTCAATTACATTAATGTATTTTAATTATCCTTTTCAAAATTGATTTGTTGGGGGCACCTGGGTGGCTCAGTGGGTTAAGCCTCTGCCTTCAGCTAAGGTCATGATCTCAGGGTCCTGGGATCGAGCCCTATATCGGGCTCTCTGCTTAGCAGGGAGCCTGATTCCCTCCTCTCCCTCTGCCTGCCTCTCTACCTACTTGTGATCTCTCTCTCTCTGTCAAATAAATAAACAAAATCTTAAAAAAAAAAATGGATTTGTTGGGATGCCTGGGTGGCTCAGTCAGTTAAGCATTTGCCTTCAGCTCAGATCATGATCTCAGGGTCCTGGGAACAAGGACTGGCTGGCTCTCTGCTCAGTGGGGAGTCTGCTTCTCCCCCAACTCATGCTCATGCTCTTTTTTTCTCAAATAAATAACATCTTCAAAATAGATTTGACTTTTTTTCTATTCATTTAAGTAAGTAGCATCTGTGTAGCACGTAAGCCCTACCATAAAATAAACTTTGAATTTTTCTTTAGAGACTTATCTATTTACTTATTTTAGGGGGAGAGAGAGAGAAAGTAAGGGAGAGACTCTCCAGCAGATTCTCCACTGAGTATGAAGCCCAGCATGGGGCTCAATCCTACAATCCTGAGATCATGACCTAAACGGAAATCAAGAATAAGATGCTCAACTGACTAAGCCACCCAAGTGCCCGTGAATTTTTATTATAATTTCATTCTGAAAGAGAATCCAAATGAAATCAGCAGCAAAGTAGAAGGGAAAAGTATGTATTTAGTTAAGTTATAAATCAGTTTTTGGTAGTTCTGAGAATTTTCACTAATAGTACCAACTACTATTAACATCTAGTATATATTTAAAGTTTACAAATTTGGAATATATATTTATCGTAACTTAAAGAATAAAATCTTTAAGCATTTAATAGCCCTGTTGCTATAGAAAGAAGTAATGATAGATACATGGCTCGATGGAGCAAAATTTCAAAATCAATCTGATAAAGAGAAATAATATAAAATTTTAAAAGAAAAACCACACCTTTTTGGATAGTAGAAAAGCCATTTGCTGAAGTACCACGTGTATGTGCAAACATGCACTCTAGATGATTATAGAGTTTCATGAAGTCCTCATTTCGGCCAAGTTCATTTTTTGTCCGAGTCATTCCTTCAGAAATTAGGAAAAGATTTTCCAAATTAATAAATATAATAGCAAAATTAATCAAAATTATTTATTAAAAAGAAATTACATTTTAGCAATAAATATAGAATTTTCTAATTCAAACATGAAAGCCAGCAACTATTTCCAGCTCCATGTTCACATTTGTATTAATGAATTGCTTGCTTTTTATCACCAATTTAGCAAAAACAAAAAGGCATAATCATTTTTTACATAACTATTTAATAGCTTTTTGTTGTTTTTGTAATTGTTCTGTTTGTTTTTGTTTTTTTAAATAATCTCTAGGCCCAAAGGAGGGCTCAAATTCATGATCCCGAGATCAAGAGCTACACACTACTGACTAAGTCAGCCAGGCACCCTTATTTTATTCCTTGTTAAAATAAAGCATCTTTAAGTAACCCAAACTGTTCAACACATGTTTAACCAAAATAATAATATGTCATTACTCCCTTAAATAATTTCATATAATTTACCTTTAGTTCCATCCATAATTCCACAAAGGAAGAAATATAACGATCTCATTCCCATTTGCTGCAATAATTCATAACCATGATATAAACTAATACAAATAGCAAACTCTCCCTCAATTATGCCTTGTTGTATTCCCTAGGAAAAAAAAAAGCACATATCGAATTTAACTAGAGGAAGAACTAAAGATACATGTTCTGTGTGAAACTTATCACTCTATTGAAGGTCCACCTACTGAATGTCATAGGACATAGTGCCAGTGTATTTTCCATATAAAATTTGTCCCTCTTTAATTTTATTTTTTAACTCAATACAAAATTTACATTTTAAAGAGAATAAGTGATGGAGAGAAATAACTTGTCATATATTTTTTCTCTTTCTAGGTAAATTATTAGCAGTATATATAGATTCCTTTTGTCTTTCAAAACTAACAAGCACCTACTACATATCAAGCACAAAGACAGATATTTGGGATACAATGGAAAATAAGTCACATAATGGCCTATGCTCATAAATGTTACTGGCACCAGAACAAAATTTAATTAGACAGTTTAACACTAACACTTAACATCAATAACATTTGACACTGTCCTAGGACCAGACACTGTTCTAAGCACATTACTTACACAAATTCACTTAATCCTAATACCTGGGAGGTAGGTTCTATGGTTTTGCCCATTTTATACACGAGAAAGCTGTAAAGCCAGTATTTGAACCCATGAAATCTGGCTCAGGGTCCTTGTGCTTTTAACCACCACTCTCAAGGAAATACCTAGTCTTTGTTTGTTTTTTTTTTTTTTTTAGATTTTATTTATTTATCGAACAGAGAGAGACACAGTGAGAGAGGGAACACAAGCAGGGGCAGAGGAAGAGGGAGAAGCAGGTTTCCTGTTAAGCAGGGAGCTGGATGCAGGGCTGGATCCCAGGACCCTGGGATCATGACCTCAGCCGAAAGTAGATACTTAAAAACTGAGCCACCCAGGCGCCCCTACATATTCCTTTTATGAGAGCATACAGCAAGTATAACTATATGGTAGGATAATTTTTATCTTTATTTATTTTTATTTTTTTAATATTTATTTATTTGACAGACAGAGATCACAAGTAGGCAGAGAGGCAGAGAGAGAGGGGGAAGCGGGCTCCCCGTTGTGCAGAGAGCCCGATGTGGGGCTCGATCCCAGGACCCCGGGATCATGACCTGAGCCGAAGGCAGAGGCTTTAACCCACTGAGCCACCCAGGCGCACTATGATAGGATAATTTTTAAAAGAGACCACTGAGAATAAGTTTTAATTATTTTCCTTTATTAAAGATAAAGACTATATTATTCTCTACCTTACATCTTTAGTAGCATTTAATTTCAGTAATAGTTATTTTAAATGTCTGCAGGGTAGTGATAAATGCCCTAAAATGGCACCGCAATTACCTAAACCACCTCTCTGCAAAATACAAACTCTCATCAGTAAGATCAAGTTCAGAAGGTTTAGATTTAATACCTAAAATTTCAATGAACCTTTAATGACTAGCAGAAATTAAAACACTTTATTAAAGTTTAGTATAATATACTCTAATTTTACAGAAAAGGTTCCCTTAGTGGTTCCCTAGATACTACAAATAAAGTCTTCATTTCTCGGTGTAACATTTAAAGCTACTCTTATGTGCTTACAGCCTAGATTAACTATCATATCTGACTTTCTTAATCTTTTACCTAAGCTACATTGGCTTGTTCACTGACTCCTTCATACCTTCATTCAATTGCCTCTTTTCTTTTGCAAATGCATTATCTCTCAGTTCAAAGAATGACTCAGTGCTTTTTTGCTTGTGAGCATCTCTTCTGACTTTGGACCTACCTTGAGGGGTTTCTTTCTATCCATCTACTGTTTTTTCCTAGGAAGATTGGAAATAAGAAGCTTACTCTGATGCTTCCTCCAGCCTCTAGTATCAAGAGTTAAGACTAGTTATAAAAGTTAGCTATATTCTACCCCCCTCATGGCACTAACAGAAATGAACTAAAATACCAAGTCTTTATTAAAAGTTAGAAGATAAAGTTATCTTAATTCAAAGCATTAAAGCATATTTTTGTTAGACTTTTTCATGCTTTTTATAAACTATATAGATAATATGTGAATTCTTGATGAGCTAATATATATCCAAAAAATCATTATTTACATTTTATCTTGGGTCTAAACAAAAACTTAACCTCTCTTCAAAATTAATTTAAATATACCTACCACAATATTTGGAGATGGGTTTTTCCTAAATTGATCTCTTGCCAAAATTATCTGGTATTTTGTTAGATTGGGGATATCCCTTCTCATCAAAACATTCCTCTGAATCAAAGAACTGGCAAATGCCTCCAAAACCTGCAAATTTCAGTGAAATTTAGTTTAAGCTTAAAGTCCTTTTTCAAATACATTTTCTCACATATTAAAATAGAAGTTACATATTGAGTAAAGTTTGTCTTAAAATAATTTTTTTAAAAGATTTTATTTGACAGAGAGAGACCACAAGAGAGAGGGAACACAAGCAGGGGGAGTGAGAGAGGGAGAAGCAGGCTTTCCACTGAGCAGAGAGCCTGATGCGGGGCTCGATCCCAGGACCCTGGGATTATGACCCAAGCCAAAGGCAGACGCCTAATGACTGAGCCACCTAGGTGTCACTTAAAATAAATTTTTAAGTAAACACACAAAATAACAACAAAACTTAAAAGTACTTAACATGTATCCCCAGATTATATCTATATGAAGAGTCAGCACAAGCAACTATTGGCTCCAACTATAATTCAAGAACATATGTGCTTATCTGTGTATTTCTTAATTCCCCTCCCTTCCTAACCTACACATGCTGTAATCTAAGCACAATTAATAAAGGACCTTTGATTTCTCAATGCTGCATCTTCAATATGAAGAACAAAGTCTAGCGTATAGGTAAATATTTGTAGTCTTGCTGATTAAATCAAAATGTCTTGAGTACATTCAATTTGATTTGTTGATTCATTCTTTCAAGAAATATTTATTAAGCATCTAGTATATGTCAAGCATTGTTCCAAAGGCTAGAAATTTGTAGCTGAGACAAATGAAGTTGCTACTTTCATAAAGTTTATATCCAATGAAGGGAAGCAAAGAATAATGAGTGAATAAAGAGAGCGTCTATTACAATAAATGCATTTAAGAACCCAAAACACAGTAATACTATAGAGTTTTGGAGGGAAATGGAGTCACTATTAAGTAAGGTAAACCAAGATGGTCTCTCTAGAGAGGTAATATTTGAGTTGACGTCTGAATGATGACAAGTTCTGAGGACAGAGCATATCAGGCATTGGAAAGAGGAGACAAAAAGTCTTAATGCAGGATGAGCTTGATGGCACAGTGAATGAAAATAGAGACCTAGGGATGAAGGCCTAGGACAGCAATGTGTAATTAACAGTTTAAATTTTTGCCTAATTCTATTTCCTAAAATAGGGCTTTTTAGTAGTTTTATTTTTCATCCCTTCCAGTTTTGCTGATCTTATCACATACAGAACCATCCAAAACCATCAATAAAATGAAATGCCTATCATATTTGTTTATACAAATTATAATTTTTATATCCTTATAAATGGAATGATTTTAATCATGACAAAATGTACTAGTATTAAGGAGATGATTTTTATATCAAAATAAAAAGCTTCTGGAGATGCCTGATTGGCTCAGTCCTCAGAAGAGCATGTCACCTTTTTTTTTTTTTTTAAAGATTTTATTTATTTGACAGGGAGAGACAGCAAGAGGGGGAACACAAACAGGGGGAGTGGAAAATGGAGAAGCAGGCTTCCCACTGAGCAGGGAGCCCAATGCGGGGCTTAATCCCAGGACCCTGGGAATACGACCTGAGCTGAAGGCAGACACTTAACGATTGAGTCACCTACCCCAGAAGAGCATGTGATTCCTGATCTTGGGGTCATGAGTTCAAGCTCCAAGGTGGGCGAAGAGTTTACTTAAAATAATTAATTAAATAAATAAAATAACTTTTTTTTTTTTTTTAAATAACTTTTTTTAAAAAAGATTTTATTTATTTGGCAGGCAGAGATCACAAGTAGGCAGAGAGGCAGGCAGAAAGAGAGAGAGAGAGAGAAGGAAGCAGTCTCCCTGCTGAGCAGAGAGCCCGATGTGGGGCTCGATCCCAGGACCCTGGGATCATGACCTGAGCCGAAGGCAGAGGCTTTAACCCACTGAGCCACCTAGGCACCCCAATAAAATAAATTTTAAAAGAAAGCTCTGCATTACAACGAAAACCATCAACAAAATGAAAAGCCAACCTACTGAATTAGAGAAGATATCTGCAAACAACTTATGTGATAAGGGGTTAATATCCAAAATATTTAAGAGCTTATAAAATTCAACACCAAAAAGAGATCTGATTTAAAAAATGAGCAGAGCGGTGCCTGGGTGGTTCCGTCGGTTAAGCAGCTGCCTTCGGCTCAGGTCACAATCCCAGGATCCTGGAATGGAGCCTCATGTTGGGTTCCCTGCTCAGCAGGGAGTCAGCTTCTCCCTCTCCATCTGTCCCTCCCCTAACTTGTGCACATGATCTCTCTCTCTAATAAATAAATAAAATCTTTTTAAAAAAATAAATAAAAAACGAGCAGAGGACCTGAATAGACATTTTTCCAAAGATGATATTCAGATGGCCAACAGAGAAGAAAAGATGCTCAATACCACTCATCATCAGCATCAGGGAAATGCAAATAAAAACCACAATGAGATATCACCTCACACCTGTCAGAATGGCTAAAATCAAAAAGATGAGAAATAACAAGTGTTGGTGAGAATGTAGAGAAAAAGAACCCTTATACGGTGTTGCTGGGAATGTAAATTGGTAAAACAACTGTGGAAAACAGCATGCAGTTTCCTCAAAAAATTAAAGCAGAACTACTATATGACCCAATAATTTCACTACTATGTATTTACCCAAAGAAAATGAAAACACTGGTTTTAAAAGATACATGCACCCTTATGTTTATTGCATTATTTACAAGAGCCAAGATGTGGAAGCAACCCAAGTGTCCATCAGTAGACAAACTGATAAGGAAAACGTGGTGCGTATATATAGATAGATATACGCAATGGAAGATTACAGTCAAAAAAGGGACAAAATCATGCCATTTGTGACAACATGGATAGACTTAGAGGTTATTATAAGTGAAATTAGTGAGACAGAGAAAGACAAATATCATAGGATTTTATTCATGTGAAATCTAAAAAAAAACAATGAATAAGCAAGAAAACAAAAAGCAGAATCAGACATATAAATACAGAGACAAAATAATGGTTGCCAGAGGGGAGGAGGTTGAGAAAATAGGTGAAGGGAAGTGGGAAATACAGGCTTCCGGTTATGGAATGAGTAAGTCCCAGGAATAAAAAGTACAGCATAAGGAATATAATCAATGATATAGTAATGTTGTATAGTAGCTACACTGTAGTGAGCATAGCATAATATATAAACTTGTCAAATCACTATGCTGTACACCCAAAACTATTTTAACATTGTGTGCCAACTATATTTAAATTAAAGAATTGTTTTTAATATTTATTTATTTGACAGAAAGAGAGACACAAGCAGTTTGGGAAGTTGGAGAGGGAGAAGCAGGCTTCCTGCCAAGCAGGGAGCCCGATGCGGGACTCGATTCCAGGACCCTGGGATCGTGACCTGAGCCAAAGGCAGATGCTTAACAACTGAGCCACCCAGGCGCCCCAGATAGAAAAAATTTTTAATCACAAAGGAAATGATCACGGGAAATACTTTGTCATATCTTAATAATACTTAAAATTTTGTCACAAATAATTTGAAAACAAAAATAAAGCATATTCCTATAGAACTTTTAAGAAAGACTTATTAAAGGTTAAATGATAGATGAATATTTTGGCTATCTATTCCTATATAACAAAATACTTGAAAACATCATAAATTAAAATAACCACCATTTTATTTGCTCATGATTCTAATTCTTCAAGTAAGAATTCAAGCATGTCACTGAGAGCTCAGGCCGAGATACTGCATTAACAATGAGCACACCTAATACACAGATACTGGTTTCAAATTACCATTCTTCCATAAAAGTAACAAGGATTCCTTGGAGAAATGGTTGATTCCATGGCTGGAACACGAGAAATACCAAATGAGCACAAAATATCTTGTGAGGACAGAAAGTTAAGAAGTGTTAAAAAAAAAAAAAAAATGCATGTCTAAAGGACACAAAGAACTCTTAATGGCCAAAGTTGGAGCAATCTGGGCAACAAAACTCATACTGATATCAATATTAGATTGTAGCAGATAGGAAAAAAATAATCTATTAGTCTACACTGATAAAAGAATTAAATTAATAAATGAATTTTAATTGACAAACATTAAAAAATTGAGAGAAAGGAGAAATCGTGATTAAGCAAACATAACAATTAAATGTAGCAGGCAATAACCATCATTGCATGCTAAAATTAGAGAGCAAAGTATACTGAGAAACAGGACATTTGAGTAGTCTTAAACTAATTCCCCATTGGAATTCTCTATATTATTTGGGCATATTTCCTGAAAGTCTAAAACCACTGCAAAGTAAAATGTTAAAAATAAAATAAAGTGTTAAAAATAAAAAAGAGGGGTGCCTGGGTGGTTCAGTGGATTAAGCCTCTGCCTTTGGCTCAGGTCACGATTTCATGGTCCTGGGATCGAGCCCCATATTGGGCTCTCTGCTCAGCGGGGAGCCTGCTTCTCTCTCTCTCTCTCTGCCTGCCTCTCTGCCTGTGATCTCTGTTTGTCAAATAAATAAATAAATAATCTTTGTTAAAAAAATGATAAGAAAAAAAAAAGGATTGTCAGGGCACTGCAGGGACAGCTAAACTCTGTTCTTTGATGTCTGGAGCCCTGAATGGCTGAATGTTAAGTGTAATACCTCAACTGTAGCCATATGTTTACACCCTCGATTCTAGTTATCAACCGGTTCCTCCTTTCTCCTAAACACAGCTTAGCTGAGGTTCATCATGGCTTACTTGAGGTTTATCATATTCTGTGGTCAAAGTCAGTCACAGAGCCAGTCTAGATTAGAAGGAAAAGGAAATAGGAGGAGTGTCAAAGAATTTCCAGGCATCTTTAATCTGTAACAATGAAGATATGAGAACAAGATGTTCTCCTAGCATGACACTAATTAAGAACTAGAGAAAAATAGTGTGTTACCTCAAATTTTTCCCATTGAAATTGATAACTGGCCAAGCAATTTCTCAGAAACTACAATATTGACACTTGGCCCAAATAATCCTTTGTTGTTGGAGGACTACTCTTGTTCATTACAGAATGTTAACCAGCATTCTTAGCCTCTACACATTAGATTTTAGTAGCAACTCTACTCTCCACCCCCTCCAGTTATGATACCCAAAAATGTGTCAAGACATTGCCCCCCCCCCAAAAAGACATTGCCAAATGTCACCAGGTGGACAAAACTGCCCTCAGTTGAGAATCAATGCTGTATAAGAGATACAGGAGGAAAAATACTGAAAATATATTTTCTTACAAAGAAACTTCTGGTTAAATCTGGACTTGTGTTATAAGTGTGTTTTCTATGTGAAAATGCACTGAGCTATTCACACTTAGATTTTGTACACTCCTCAATTTATATGTGTGTTTTATACTGCAATTAATAGGTGTACTTTTTTTAAAAAGGCTGCAGTTGGCTCTAGAAATGGTTCATCATTTTGTATTTCCTCTTTAACTAATAGTAACTAACAATTAAAATGTGGTACTAACTCCAAAAATTTTGATTTCAAGTAATTTTTCAACATGCTAATTATATAAAATGATATAACTATATATTCTCACAGCCAAGTTCTACAAAATAAAATAAAGACATCATTTGTGAAAACCCTGAATAGTAATAAAAATGGCTTACCTGGATATATGCCTTTTGGATGGCTGCAAGTTCTTCACCAAGGGGAACAACTAGCTTTTCAACTCGCCTTTCATGAGAATATGGCAAAATATCTGGAGAATCCTCAGAACGAAGTTCTATCTGCCCAATTCGTAGGTTAGTAATAACCTGTTGAACAGCCTACACAAAATCAAGTATGATTATAACTACATTGCACGTTAAATTTTTTTAGCTTAGGTTACCAACAAAAATAAAATAGTGGTAAAATTTGAAATTCATATCATTAAACTTCTTTTTGTTTTTAATATAAGTTACATTAGAAGTAGTACAAGAGGAAGATAAGGCTTTAAAACATCTTTCTTTCATGCAGCCCTTCCAGCCAAGAATCCAAGAAATAAGAATATTGGTAAACGTCCAACAAGTTCTTCAAACATATTTTGGACTTTTCAATGGCAGTGATATACTCCTTCCACCAACATTTAATGAAGATTCAGACAAAACAGAAGTTTTGGGGTGGCGAACTAAATCCCCAGAATCACAACCCAGATTTCCTGGTTCCCTGGCAAACACTTTTTTTCCAGTGTTTTTTTTTTTTTTTTCCTTTGTGGGAAGAACAGAGAAATCTTTTAAAATGCGGAAACTGGGAAAACATCACCTTAACCAAGTCGAGATTAACAGCAACAGTGGTAAAACAAATCAACATCATGTAGTCTCTGAACCATGCACCGAGAAAGCTACAGCATCACTTCTGGAGTATTCTTGCCAAAAATGCATAACCTCACTCCAATCATAAGAAAACATCAGACAAACCCTAACTGAGGAATATTCTACAAATAACTGGCATTTGCTCTTAAAAGTGTCAATGTCATGGAAAACAAGAGAAGACTGAGAAACTATCACAGATACGAAGGACTGAAACATGACAACTAAATGCAAGTGAGATCCTGGACCAGACCTTAGAACTGAAAAGGACAGTGGTCGGAAAACTGACAAAATTCAACTCAGGTCTATAGAGTATTTACTAGTACTGTGCCAATGTTAACTTCCTAGTTTTGATAATTTTACTACGGTTATATGTTAACACCAGAGGAAGATGAGCAAAGGAGAGATAAGAGACTGAAAACTTAAAAAAAAAAAACCCAAAAAACTGAAAACTTAAATAATTTATAAAACACTTATTGGGGCACTTAGGTGGCTCAGTTGGTTAAGCGTCTGCTTTCAGTTCAGGTCTTGATCTCAGGGTTCTGGAATCTAGCCCTACATTGGACTCCTCGCTCAGCAGGAAGCCTGCTTTTCCTCCCTCTGTCCCTCCCCTGCTTTGTGCTCTCACACTTTCTAATAAATAAAATCTTTAAAAATAAATGAATAAAATAAAAAACACACTATTTCAAAATTTAGTGCTTTTAACAAACTACTTATGCATACTGACATCTAAAAACTACTGGTGAAAAAAATTTTTTTTCTTAATTAAAAAAATAAAAACTATTAATGTAGAAAATCTTCTCCAACCAAAGAAGAAAACAGAGGCATGTATAAGAAATGTTATAGTCCTGATGTCAAACTAAATACTAGAATGACAAACTGATCTGGGCCCATACAAAAGTTATTATTTTTCTTAAATGTTAAGAAATGGAAAGACATTTTACTTACCTTTATATCACTACCTGGTGTGGCACTAAGAGCCAAGATTCTAAAGTGATTTGTATATTTGACTAGTTCTCTTACAACCTTAAAAAAGAGAAAAAGTTATTTAATTTTATCTATCCAATACAAGATAACAGTGTTTCTGTTAAACAAGCTATTATATATGTTCCATTATCATTATTTCTTATTCAGAGTATTAATGGTCTAAGGGATGGAACTATAATATATATTTTATATATATAAATATAATACATAATCATGTATAATATAATATAATAAAATATAAAAATAAGAAAAAATACCAGTATGAAATTAGATCTAAAATGGAAAAAAAAATTAAGGAAAAGACTTTAAAAATCCAACTTTCCTTTTAAATTCTAACACATTTTCTCAGTGACAACAAAGCATCATTCTAGATGTTGCAATATGAATTCAACACCCACATCTATATGATTAATATCAGATATTCCACCAAATTCCTATATGATCTTCACATGAGGCCCCAATACAAGGGAAAAGGACCCTTAAGTAAACTGAATTACAGTAATAGCTCTCAAAATCCTATAGTTCTGCATTAAATATAGGAAATAGTAAAAACAGATTACCTAAAAACTATTCTTTTTTTTTTTTTTTAAGATTTTATTTATTTATTTGACAGAGAGAGATCACAAGTAGATGGAGAGGCAGGCGGAGAGAGAGAGAGGGAAGCAGGATCTCTGCTGAGCAGAGAACCCGATGCAGGACTCGATCCCAGGACCCTGAGATCATGACCTGAGCCGAAGGCAGCAGCTTAACCCACTGAGCCACCCAGGCGCCCTAAAAACTGTTCCTATTTAAGCCCACGTAAAGGATGAATTCAGCGAGACTCACACTGAATCTTGACCAATCTCAAAAAATATTATTTATGGAATTTCTTTTTAAAATGATATAGAACACATATTAAGACAGAACATTTTACTTACAGTCTAATTGTTCTAAGTAAAAACTGCTGCAAGACAAACCCTAATACGTTACTTTTATCCAAGTGGGATTCTCATGCATTTTGTAGAAGAGGAAACGGTGCTGTGTTTGTAACCCAGGAAGCTACATTCTTCATGGGATTGGTGTGCCTATTGGAATCTACATCTATAATATTCAAGGTACATAAACACTCAAGGCTGCCTGGAAAATTAGTGAAATCAATGCATGCCTCTACTGTACTTCATAAAAGCATAAGCCTTATAATTAAAAAAAAAAAAAGTAAGCTGCCTCAATGGCTCAGTCAGTTGAGTGTCTGACTCTTGAACTCAGCTCAGGTCTTGATCTCAAGGTGGTGAGTTCAAGGCCCACACTGGACTCCACAACCAATGTGGAGCCTGCTTTAAAAACAAACAAACAAAAAAACTCAATGCTAAAAATGTTTTGAAAATAAAATAAATGAGTTAAAGTTGCTACATATAAGCTAAATCTACAAAATAAATTCGCAGAGTTAAAATAAAAATTTTTAAATGCCACACTCAAGCAGAAACCTTAACACACTGGGTATTAATTTAACTTGGAAAGATATGAAAAGTATATACATCCATTTCCTGCCTAAAATCAAGAGACTCTTAATCTCAGGAAACAAACTGAGGGTTGCTGGGGGGAGGAGGAGAGGGATAGGGTGGCTGGCTGGATTATGGACATTGGGGAGGGTATGTGCTATGTTGAGCGCTGTGAAATGTGTAAGCCTAATGATTCACAGACCTGTACCATTGAGGCAAACAATACATTATAAGTTAAATTAAAAAAAAAAAAGGCTGTGAACTAACAACAAAAAAAAAATCAATTTTAAGAAAGATAACAATTCTCCGCAAGATAACACAGAGATATAATACAATAAACTTAACTTAAACTTAAGTTCCTTAATCAGGGAAACTACAGATTCACAAACTGGCAGTAAAATTCACCTCTCTGGCACTAAATAAAATCAACTTTCCCTTCTATTCTTACTCTTTCCCTGTTATCACCAGCTCATAGTTTTACCTACCTACCATCTCTATGTTGATGATTTCCAAATCTGTATCTCCAGCTCAGAACTCTCCATTGAGATTCACTGCCCACTAGGTATCTATAGCTAGATGCCTCAAAGACACTTCAAACTCAGCAATCTAAAGCTACCTTCATTATCTTTCCACAATACCCCAAATCTTCTGTGCATCCATAAGTCTCCGTTTGTGACGAGGAGCACCAACATCCTCACAGTCTTCCAAGTCAGAAACCTGGGAAGGAGTCATCCTAAATTTCTCCTCTCCCACACTGTACACCCAGCTTTTAGCCCTCTCTCTTCTAATCTCTTTTAAATCTTAAGTATCACCCCAGGTAAACATTTAAATGAGTCTCCACCACCCATATCCCCTATGTCCTACAAAGAGCATTCAAACTGCTAGCCATAATAGGCAAGTGCCTTCATGACCTAGACCTTAAGTTCTTCTCCAGCCAATCCCACCTCTTCACCTTTATAATTCATATTTATGTAGTACATAACTAGAAGGCACTGTTAGGTATATCGCACACATTATTTCATTCAATCTTGGTAACAACTCTTGACAGTTAAGTATGATTTTACCTAGCTGCCAGAGAAAGACACTGCATATCTACTACCAATTTTTGAACAATTAACTTTGTTCCAAAACTCCACCCATACCCTATTTTAGATTACTGCCTCAACCATGACTAGGCTTTCATCATCTACACCTGACACTAATGTCTTGCTAGGGATTAAAAAAACAACAACAACAAAAACAAAAACCCAGGCAGTAGAGACACTGGTTTGAATGAATGATTTTCTTCACTGAAATAATGTGAGTTTTTTTTCATAATGATAACACAATAACTACCATCATTAATAAGTATTCACCAAAATACTCTTTAACAGTATGTTCACAGTACAAAATACTTTTAAACGAAATATTACCTGGCAATATGCATAGTTTCCAAGAGCTTTATGAGCTTCATCGATAACTAGACACTTTATTTCAGCAGCAGGACAAGCTCCTCTAGAAAGATCATTTACCATGACTTGAGGTGTAAGAAAAAGGACTCTCTTACTGTGCCATATTTCCTTCCTGGTGAAAGCTTGAGTAGATCCTGTAAACAAAAGTGACATCCTACATTCTAAATACCAGGACTGTTACCTTTAAAATATCTATAAATAATCTGGCCTAATTTCAGAATGCAGTCCTGTTTTGGTAATCTGCCTTCAGACAAGAACAATTTAACAAATCATTGAAATGTTAAATTTTAAAGCTCTGTTGTGATCCCAGTGTTAACGCTGAGACACAACTAGACTGTCTTTAGAGAATTCCTACAACATGGCATAATAACTGAAGAAAAGCAAATTCTTCAACTGGGAAATCTTTCTGGGGAAGAAAGTCAGAAAACCTCCTGTTCACTTCTGATGGGGTATACATACAAATCGCTTCAAAGTACTCCGACAAATCACGGAGAGTCTCTGAAAATTGAGGAGAGCAACCCTTTTTGTGAGGGCCAAACTTGCTACAAATAGATAATGCTTTAAGAGAGAGAATGGAAACTACGGATACTGTGATCTGACTATTCCTCCTGGGTTAGGAATTCCTTTAGCTCAATTTCCACCAGAATGCGTGCTTTCCCGAGTATACCACCCCCGGTTAGTTTCAAATTAACCCATTTTCTAAGATACCTGTCATTTCGGCCATATGGGACTGCGGAATACCCATCACTCGGTAGCAAGCCTCGATCTGCTGTGTGACCAAAGGTTTCGTGGGGGCCATGAATACCACCTTACCGGAAGGGAACCACCGGTAGAAATTGTACATGACCACGGCGGCAATAAAGGTCTTTCCCAACCCGGTAGGCAGACACACCAGCGTGTTGCAGAACAGAGAGGTCCGAGCAATGTGCAGCTGGTAGTCCCGCACTGGGCAATTAGTAGGGTAAATCCACAGGGAGCCCGCTGAGGTGCAGAAACCGCCATTCTCTAAACTCAGCTGCCGCTCCGCCTCATACACTGCAACCAGCAATACATCATCGTCTGACTCCCGCTGAGCCTCGGTAGCCTCTGCAGCGGGAGGAAAATGTGCCCTAGAGATGCCAGGGCTCTGAGGCCGCTCAGGTCCAGAGCTGCAACCCGGAGCTCCGGCGGACCGAGAAATGCTTGAGCCCCACGTCTGAAAAAGTGTTCTTTGCCGTCCGCTCATTAGGATGACGACCACCAAAGGCTTCTCTCAGACGCTAGCAGTTCCAACAGCTCAACCGCCACCATTCGGATCCCCATCGGTTACCTTCGCACAAAACAGAGGAACGTGAGGGCGGGACTGCAGCCTGTTCATCTAGTTGAAAATGCCGCCACTGAGTTTGCGTCGGAAATATGATTGGCTAGCTTCCCGGAAAACCTCGCGGCCTCCCGGAGACGGATGCTCAGTGTTCCGGCGTTAGTCTGAATTTGGTCCGCGGTTCAGTCTCTTCACAGACTCTAAATATAAGTTCCGTTCCCAACGACTGTGTCCCGGCCTCATTGCTAAAGTGATCTTGCTTAAAATGATTTAAAAAAAAAAAAAGTAACTTTGAGATCCTAGGGACAACGGATACCCAATTTTTTTGTGTGAATTTAACGTTATCGAGCGAATATTTCTTATTCCTTGTTGGCTGTATTTTTAAAGATGTGAAAAGCAAAAGGGTTAGTTTGAATTAAATATCTTATTTCTTTTTCCAAGCCGAAAAAACAAAAATGCCCGGTCTCTTTTTCACAGTATTTGGAAAGGCAGCCCATTATTTTACTATTTTTATTGTTAAGAGGGAAGTGAACGGTTTGGTCCCGTATTCGTGGGGAAATCCGAAAACAAAAAATGTAAGGCTTTCCTGGCTCCACCATTACATCTTCATAAATGATATAGAGCAGTACGCGTCGGTGTGGTATTAGTCTATTCTAGCGAAAGCTTTCTACCTCAGGCTTGGATACAATTCCCGGCTTCTCCACCCTAAACCTTGGCAGCTTGGGAATAGCCTCTGTAAATTTGCTTCCTCGTGTACACACGAAATACACAGACCGTCAGGTTGTTTTGAGCATTAGTAGTATCACTGTCATCATCCGCAAGCGGCATCCTGCGAGTAGCTTCTTTACGTCGCTTTATTTGGTCAAGTGTCTTGAACTTGCTTTTAAACAAACTTTCTCGTGTGTTTTTATTTCTTGTGCGGGGTAGGGAACAGTTGTATTTTAGTTTCACTTGGGTGAGTTTCAAAAGGGAGATTTGGGGTATGGGTTGTTCTGACGGGCAAGGACTGAACCTATCAGGTGTGAATTTTTAGGCTAAAACTAGATAAAATGTGATTACAAGTCTGAATGGTTTTTTTTTAAGCAGGTTATATATAGGCTCTTAAAGGCATAGCAGCCCGTCGGGAATACACAAGTGTAGGTAATGGTTGGTAAATACCACTACCAACACCCGTTGCTTCACGGGGTTCCAATTAAGGGCGGACAACACCTCCAGGTAGACCGCACAGTCCGTCGCAATGACCGCAACACCTGGAACACGCCCGGACTCAACCGAGGCCTTCTACGTACAGCCTTGACGTCACTCAAGGACGCGCACCAATCCCGCCACGTCGCACCGTGACCCCGCCCCCTCGAGCTCCAAGCGGGGGTCACGCCACGCCCCGGGGGCGGGGCGATGCCGAACCTAGGCGGGCTGGCTCAGTAAAGCAGAGGCAGCGGGGGAAGATGGCGGCGGCCGTGCCACAGCGGGCCTGGACCGTGGAGCAGCTGCGCAGCGAGCAGCTACCCAAGAAGGACATTATCAAGTTTCTACAGGACCACGGTTCAGATTCGGTACCAGAGGCGGCGGGGCGGCCGGGCTGGTGCGGCTGAGGGACGCCTCACCCCCCCGGAGATGCCCGTACATTCCGTATTCCTCCGTGCCCCCGCCCTCGTCCTTCCGCGGCCGGTGGCCTGGAAGGCCGGAGAGGCCTCGCGTGCTCGAGGGAGGCAAGCTCCCGCCCTTCTGGGCTGCCCCATTTGGGCGGGGGTATCGGTTTTATTTCTTGGGGCAGGCAGGAAGAAATCGCATAATTAAAACCTCATTGGGGTCCTTGAGTGAGGGTGGAAGCCATGAAAAAGAGCTCAGGAGATACTGGGGGTGGGGACGGGTGCCCGAGCTCTAGGAACCTGGGTGAGACCCCTGCGGTGGAGAGTAGGCCATTAGAGAAATGGTAAGGATGTGAAGACTTTTGAGAACGGTATGTGTGTTTTGCTTTTTCTCATCAGTTACTAAATACTGAACACTAATGCGTGTAATTTTTCAAAAATCCGTAGATTGCGGTTTAACTTTTTTAAAATATCGACTCTTTACATGACCTTTTCACCTTTATACTGAGGGTAGTTAGATGCGCATTTAGTGTACAGTATCTCCCACTGTTAGAAACTAAGATGTATTTGGCATTCTTTATCCTTGTACGCCCTGCATTTTTCAGTCTAGTCTCCATCTTAACCACCCAACTCTGATCACAAGTGTTTTGGGGGGTTTCTTTGGTTTGGTGGGGTTTTTTGTTGTTGTTGTTGTTAGACTTTTTTCCCTTCGGAAATTAAGATCATTCATACCTCTCTTAAATTGCCGAACCACTGTACAGTTTGTGCACTCTGCATTCCCCATTTATGGGAAATAGAAACAGCAGTCTGTATGGTTTCTCTACAGTTTTTCATTTAAGTTCTAAACTTGCATTAGAAAAATTCTGGGTTCTTCTGTAATGGTGTTTATTTTCATTTTGAGGTGTCTTTTTTTTTTTTTAAGATTGTATTTATTTGAGAGAGAGCACAAGCAGGGTAAGTGGCAGATGGAGAGGGAGATGGAAGCTCCCCTGCAGAGCAGGGAGTGGGATGTGGGCCTCTCATCCTACGACCCTGGGATCATGACCCCAGCTGATGGCAGTCCCTTAACCAACTGAGACATCAAGGCCACCGATTTTGAGGTGTCTTGAAGGAAGGAAATAAAGTTATTATCTAGCAACCAGTTCCATACATCTAGAATAAGTATCCTGACATCAGCAAATACTTAACACAACATCTATAGCAAGAGTGTTTGGTGATACAGGATAAAAGAAAGACCATGCCTTAGGTATTCCATTTTATACCATTTTAATGGAGTTATTTTCTCTTAATTCATATTTCCAACGGGAACAATAGAATAAACTAGGCATTATCATTTGTTAACATTTAATGCCTCAGTCCTGTACGTCATCAGATTCTTAGAGAACACTGTACAATCAAATGTAAGACTGGCCTATTGGGGACAATTTCAAGAGACTTGAGTTATCAAAATATTTTTTGATAGATTAATCTCTTAAGTGCATATCCTCCAGTATTCATTCACATACTTAAGCCTATATTTGACAGTCACTATTTTATTGATCATAAGATATTAAGGAGATGTTTGTATTTTGGATATTTTTGGAATCTTGCAAAAGAAATGACTTGAGTGCTAAAAGCAACTGATACTTCCATTTAATCAAAATAACCTTTCCCCATCAGTCTTTATCATTTAGAACATTTCTCTAATTGGGGGAGAGGAAAAGCAGAGGAGAAAAGAATACAGCACTGATAGTGTTAGAAAAGTTCCTTTATCAAAGGACAGAATATGCCAGAGGACAATTTCGAGAAAATAACAAAAATGAGGAATCAAGGACCAAAAGGCAGAAAAGGAAGCAGAATAAAATAAGGAAAACAAAGACATTATTAAAATCCCCACATTGCTTGATTTTGAGATGAAGTTAGTATTTTTATGTCCGTTTTCCAACGTAGTTTAAGTTTGCCAACTTTAGAGAAGTGGAATTCTGTTACTTTGGTTTATTAAGTACATTGTTATTAGTCCTGATAGCTAGTATTTATTGAGTTCTCACCAGGCAACAGACTGTATGTTTATATGTATTAAATGAACTATTGCATTTATCCTTAGAACAAGATGTTGTTATTAATCTCCATTATGATATCGAAACTGAGTCTTTAGGAAAGCTTAGTCCTTTGTCTTAAGATCAGATAGCTAGGATTTTAATACAGATGGTCTGACTCCTCAACCTACACACTCAACCACCATATATCCAGCGTTGTGTAACAGTGCTTCCCAGTCAAGAATGAGTTACAGCTTTGTCTAGATAGGTATGCCCAACATGGTTGGAGATTCCTAGGACCATAGCCAAGTAACATCCTGCCAGTAGCAGCATCATCCAGTTACCAAAATGTGCTTGCTGTGTAAATGTTCTGCAAGTTCTGTAATGGGAAAAGCGTTAGTATGCAACAGTGTGACCGCTACATAATATTACAGTTCCCAGTCTTGTCAATAATTTTTATTAATACACTGTATTTTTTAATCTTCCTTAAATCTTTTTTTGTTATGAAGGGTATAAAATATATTTATTTCATTTTTTCCATCATAAGTAGTTTTATTGAAGATATAATTACTAACATAAAAGGTCATTTTTCTGAATTTTAGACCCTTATTACATGAGGGAGATTATTTTGACTAACCAGTTTTTTTTCTTTATAGTTTCTTGCAGAACATAAGTTATTAGGAAACATTAAAAATGTGGCCAAGACAGCTAACAAGGACCATTTGGTTACAGCCTACAACCATCTTTTTGAAAGTAAGGTGAGTATTGTTTCATTTCATTACCAGAATATTATTTTAGATATTTCATTTGCAAAAAAGAAGTTTTAAATTTATTTGCAGAATATGTTTAAGTTTTTCCACCTGGCATTTTTCTTAACTGTAATCACAAATGGACTAGCTGCCAAATCTAGCAACGTTAATCTGCAGGATGGCAGGATATTGTGATATTTTGAAAGGAACCAAATTTTTAAAAATAATTCCCAGGCTGCCTAGATGGCTCAGTCATTTGAGCATCTGACTCTTGATTTTGACTCAGATCACTATCTCAAGGTCCTGAGATTAAGCCCTGCACTGGGCTCCCTGTTCATCGGATAGTCTGCTTGAGAGTCTTTTCCTCTGCCCTTCCCCACGCTTGCATATCCCCATGCTCTACTCTCTCTCTCAAAATAAATAAATAAATCTTTCAATAATAATAATAATTCCCCGTAGCTTAAATTAAGACAATAAATAAGGGTACTGAAAAGTCAAAAATCCAAAGTTCCATTTCATTAATGAATTTAAAATCTTAGTTAGATTTAGGCTGACCCTTTAGAAAAACAAATTTTAAGAAATTCTCTAATACCTTTTCACTATGAAATGACCATCTTCCACAGCAAGGAGTCTTTTTTTTTTTTTTTTTAAGATTTTATTTATTTATTTGACAGAGATCACAAGTAGGCGGAGAGGCAGGCAGAGAGAGAGGGGGATGCAGGCTCCCCACCGAGCAGAGAGCCCAATGCAGGGCTCGATCCCAGGACCCTGACCTGAACCAAAGGCAGAGGCTTAACCCACTGAGCCACCCAGGCACCCTGCAAGGAGTCTTTATTAAGGAATTGTGTGAATTTTTTTTTAAGATTTATTTATTTATTAGAACACAAGGCAGGGAGGACGGGCAGAGGGAGACGGAGAACCTGACTCCCTGCTGAGCAGGGACCCCACCAAGGGGCTTGATCCCAGGTCCCTGGGATCATGACCTGAGCCAAAGGCAGAGGGGCCCAACCAACTGAGCCACCCAGAAACCCCAGGAACTGTGTGAATTGTATTCATATCTGAGTCTGAGTTGGCCTTTCTACATCTTTTTTTTTTTTTTTTTCCCTTTTAAAGATTTATTTATTCATTTTAGAGCAAGACAGAGTACAGGGGAGGGATGGGGCAGAGGAAGAAGGAGAGAATCCCAAGCAGACTCCCCATGAGCACGGAGTCCAACACAGGGCTTGATCCCATGACCCCAAGATCATGACCCAAGCTGAAACCAAGAGTCGGAGGCCCAACTGACTGAGTCACCCAATCGCCCCTGAATTGTCCTTTCTGAAAATCTCCTTTTCAGCATTTATATTATGAGATGCTTTGAGGTTTCTAATTTGTTAATTAAAATGTTTAACATAAGATTTTTCCTTTGTTCTTAGGTAGTTTCCATTTATTTGTATTTGAGTTATATGGCCTATATTCATGATGTACATGTTCATTAAATTGAAAAGTTGAAAATCTAGATGTCCCTTCTAGCTTTTAGCCTGTTCTGAATATGGTAAACAGTAGAACATTTTCCTTACAGCGTTTCAAGGGTACGGAAAGTATAAGTAAAGTGTCTGAGCAGGTGAAAAATGTGAAGCTTAATGAAGATAAACCCAAAGAAACCAAGTCTGAAGAGACTGTGGATGAGGTTTGTATATAATATTATTTTATTTCTCTTGTGAATTTGAGAAAAGTATTTGTTTACAGCCCTGCTTTCTCATACGGGGTGGAGGAGTATGGCTACTTTCAGTGAGCCAAACACTGATTTGGAGTGTGTTATCTCCCTTAGGTATACTGAACCAGAATAAAACGTGTAAGAACCAAAGCTTTACAGTTATTAAGCCTTTCCTATAAAATACCTCTAGCTTTGTATTTTATAGTTCCTCTATGTCTGACCAGAACTTCTAAAGTTCCAAAGCCATTAAAGGTCCTGATTTATAGCCAAGTTGGACTGAGTAAAAGATACTTTACTGTGATTATTTTTAGCTTTTTCTAATGTACATGGTATCCTTGGCCATAGAAATAGTCCAGGCTTGGCTACAGGGTGTGGAGTCATCTGCCTCATCTTTTGCAACATATGTTTTACATTTTGGTACAAGGGTTTGAAGAACTAGATAAAACCATTTCTGCAGATGGACAGCCTCAGTAGAGCCAAGGACAGCAGTTAGAACAGACGCAATAGAGCTGAATTGACTTTAATCTTGCCACTTCTGATAGTACTTGGTAACTAAGCTTACTCATTCTAGCAGTCTTAGTATCAGTGATAATAATCTAGTAATAATAGTATTTTTTAGGTCTTAAAAAGAGGTGCCACCTAATGATGAAGGTATGGCATTTGGATATTTGTAGACAGAGTGCAAGTTCAAGTATAGAATTATAGAAGTTTATATGACTGAAGCTAGTTAATTCACATGGTATTTTCTTGTTGGTTGAAAAGCACAAATTAATGTTTGTGGATATGTAAACACAATAAAGCAATTTTGAGGTTTATCACATCTAATATTATTTGATAAATGTTATATGTATTGGACAAATATTGAGCAGCTATTAAGATAAAAAAAGGTATAATAATTACTGAAAAGGATTGCAAAAACAGTTGGTAAAATAGTTTACCCTCCAGAAAATTACAGTAAAGGAGGTATTAGGCAACAGATTGTATATCATGAAGAGGTTAAGAAAAAGAGAGCTACAAATAGGGTATAAGGGCTGGAGACAATCTAGAGAGATCTTAAGAGGATCCTAAATTACATTCCTTTTTTTAAAGACCTCTTTTCTCACGGGCTCCTGGGTGGCACAGTTAGCTAAGCATCCAGCTCTTGGTGTCAGCTCAGGTTACGCTCTCAGGATTGTGAGATTGAGCCCCATACTGGGCTCCACACTCAGTGCAGAGTCTACTTAAGACTCTCACTCTTCCCCTACTTTCCCCACATGCTTTCTCTTTCTTTAAATAAATAAATATTTTTAAAAATAAAATAAAATACAAATCTGATTCTGTAACTTCTCTTTAAAACTCTTAATTGGCTGTTCAGTGACCTGAAGATTAAAAAAAAAGTTTCATAATGTATGCTACATGTATTTCCAGCCTCATCTTACACCGTTGCCTCCTTCACTTCTCCCCTGCAGACTATACTGTTTTCATGCTCTACCCTACTATAAAAATGCCGTTCTCTTTATAAGCCTTCCCCTAATCACCTACCTCAAAGAAACCTCTCCCAGCTTATAGCCTGCGGTGGGTTAGGTCACTGTGTCATTCCCATCTTAGACTTGTGCTTCCTCTTTAGGTCTCATAACCCATGCAGTTACACACATGACTGTATTCTCTGTTAGAATGAGGGTCAGGACCAAGTCTACCACCATCCGAATGTATCTCCAGTTTCTAACACATGGAACATGTTCAAATATTTATTGAATAATAATAGGGATAATTATGTTAACATACTCGGATTTTTAGAGGCTATGATGTGATCCAGTTAAATTGTAATGATTACTCTCAAAGTTCCTTTAACTTTCTTGTTTCCTGTCTACAAGTACCTAGTTCAGATCCAGTCTCAAGAATGCAGTTCTTTTCATCACTCTGAAGTAAGAAATTGCTGTAAAACCAGGAAATTACTAAAAGCCAGGTCCATTCAAGCACACAATTCAGGTGTAGCTTTGGAAATGATCTGACTTCTCACCATGAACTAAGCAGGTTCTTGCAGTGAAACCCAAAATCAGATCAAATAACTACTACTGTGAATGTGTGTTATATAGGTCCCAGAAAGTCCAGTTTGTTTTCTGGCATCATCAAAACCTATACCTTCTGTCTCCTTGAAGATTCACAGTGCAGGTTAGCTGATGACAGCTCTGAGAAGTCATGCAGAATAAAGGCATATTTAACTTTCTTCAATGTAGTGATTCCCAAACTTAATTATGGTAAACCCCTTTTCTTTTCTAACAATGTTAACAATGCTAAGGAATAAGTGATCTCTAAAAGATACTTTGTGAAACACTGAAATGGAGGCTATCCCTAGGCAGACTGGCACCTTCACCATTAAGACTGAGCTGTAATCACCAGTTTAATTTTTTTTTTTTTTTGCATTATTCTACGACCTAGATTTAATGTAGATAACACAACGTGCCCAAACATCTTGGGACAACAAATGGGAAAACAATGACATGACATTAAGATTTAAAATATGGTTACTGTTCAGTAATTGTATCTTATCCATTCAAATAGTTAAGTGTGATTTCTTAAAAAAGTCTTAAGATAGTCTAGTATTTTTTCATAAAAAAATTATGTAATCATTCTCATTTTGTTTTACCAGATTTTGTAAGTCAACCATATTTTTAAAATATTTTTCTGATATAAAAATAACATATGCTGTTTTTCAAATAGAAAAGTGGGGCACCTGGGTGGCTCAATGAGTTAAGCCTCTGCCTTCAGCTCAGGTCATGATCACAGGGTCCTGGGATCAAGCCCCGCATCGGGCTCCCTGCTCAGCAGAGAGCCTGCTTCCTCCTCTCTCTGCCTACCTCTCTGCCTACTTCTCTGCCTACTTGTGATCTTTCTCTGTCAAATAAATAAATAAAATCTTAAAAAAAAAGAGAGAGAAAGTAATAGAAAAGTATAGAGAATAAATATTCCAACACCTAGAAATGAACATGTTTAACATTTCAGAATGTTGTCTTTGAATATTTTCTAAGTGCATATTGATTTAAATAGTTGAGATATTACTATAGTTAGAAATTACTATTGATTTTTCACTTTATAAGAATTTTTCCACATTATAAAAAATTGAGTATTAGATTACATAAACATGTGGTTATTTTGCCACTGTGGATAATGGTGCATTGAATAAGTGCACAAAGATTTTTTTCCCTAAGCTTCAGATTACTTCTTGAGCATATATTTGTATAAATAGAATTATTATTACACTTGTGATCTTTTTAAATTGCATTCCAAAGAGATGGCACCAGTTTATACTGCTACTAGTAGACACCTCACCATTTATAGTAACATTTTTCATTAAAACAACCTTGGAATGGGAGTGTCAGCAAGGAAGTTAATGGTTGCTTTTATAATAATACATGTACTCGTGCTGTAGATGTGACTTGATTTAGGGAGTCAGCCTAGCTTTAGTTAAAAGTGCTAATTCTTAGACTCTAAATTAAATAGGACTATAGACTCTATCCAGGCATTACTTTCTGGTAAAAAAGATGGAAAAAAGATTGTCAGGTCGCTGTGAATTGACGTAAGAAAAACAAAATGATTTGTGTAATACTTGGCATTCCATATATGCTTGGGTAAAGTGGTTAAGAGCATGGGACTTTACATGCTAGCGCCTGGTTTCCAGTCCTGCTCAGCCACTTAGGAGCTGTAGGTGCATAAGCAAGTTGCTTAACCACTCTATTTCTATATTTCCTTTTTTGTAAAATAGGAATAATGTACCTAACGCATAAGGTAGTAACAATTAAGAGTTAATTTATGTAAAGCATTTGGATAGTGCCCAGCACATAGAGGGTACTCAGTAGTTGTTATTTTAACTGATATCACTAGAGGTTAACTATCATCAGTACTGTTTGTTTTTTTTAAGATTTTATTTATTTATTTGACAGACAGAGATCACAGGCAGAGAGGCAGGCAGAGAGAGAGGGGTAGCAGGCTCCCCGCTGAGCAGAGAGCCCCATGCGGGCTCAATCCTAGCACCCTGAGATCATGACCTGAGCCGAAGGCAGAGCCTTAACCCACTGAGCCACCCAGGCGCCCCTATCATCAGTACTATTATTTGAGGTATTCAGGCATAGTGGAAGAACAGGGGCTTTGGATTCAGACAAGCCCACGTCCATATTCATTCTCTACTACTCATCAGCTCTGTTGCAAATTCCCTGAACCTCAGTCTCTTCATCTGCAAAAATGCAAGTAGGTGATACCTTCTTCAGAGGATTAAGAGAAAGTGGGATGGTATGTGTTACATAGCTGGAAAATACTAGATGTTTAATGTCTTTTATTTTCTTTTCCCATTATTAAATGTTTTATAGTGTAAATTCTGTATACATACTTTAATTTTTTAAAAGGTTTTATTTTAATTCATTAGTTAACATACAGTGTTACATTCATCTCAGGTGTACACTATAGTAATTCCGCACTTCCACACGTCACCTAGTGCTCATCACAAGTGGACTTCTTAATCCCTATCACCTATTTAACCCATACCCACCCCCCACCACCACTGACCTCCCCTCTGGGAACATCAGTTTGGTCTCTGTAGTTAAGAGTCTGTTTCTTGGTTTATCTGTCTCTCTCACTTTTTTCCCCTTTGCTTGTTTTATTAAATTCCACATAAGTGAAATTATATGGTATTTGTCTTTCTCTGACTTACTTCACTTAGCATAATACTCTGGCTCCATCCATGCCATTGCAGAGACAAGATTTCATTCTTTTTATGGCTGAATAATACTCCATTGTATGTATATATACTACATCTTCATTATCCATTCGTCATCAATCAGTGGACACTTGGGCTGCTTCCTTTTCTTGGTTTTTATAACTAATGCTGCTATAAACATAGGGGAGCATATATCCCTTTGAACTAGTGTTCTTCTTTTGGTTAGTACTCAGAAGTGCAATTGCTATTTTTAACTTTTTGAGGAACCTCCATACAGTTATCCACAGTGGCTACACCAGTTTGCATTCCTGCCAACAGTGTGAGAGGGTTCCCCTTTCTCCACAGCCCCACCAACACCTTTTGTTTATTGTGTTATTGATTTTAACCATTTTGACAGGTGTGAGGTGTTATCTCTAGTTTTGATTTGCATTTCCCTGATAAAGTGATGATGAGCATCTTTTATTCTTTTAAAGATTTTAGTTACTGATTTTATCAGAGAGAGCACAAGCAGGGGGATGACAGCCAGAGGGAAGGAAGAAGCAGACTCCCTGCTGAACAAGCAGCCTGATGCAGGACTGGATCCCAGGACCCTGGGATCATAACCTGAGCCAAGCCAGATGCTTAACCAACTGAGCCACCCAGGCATTCCGATGAGCATCTTTTCATATGTTTGTTGGCCATCTGGATTGTCTTCTTTGAAGAAATGTCTATTCATATCTTCTATTTTTAAATTGGATTATTTCTTTTTTAGGTGTTGAGTTGTATAAATTCTTTATATATTTTGGATACTAACCCTTTATCAGCTATGTCATTTGCAAATACCTTCTCCCATTCTATTGGTTGCCTTTATGTTGTTTCCTTCACTGTACTGAAGCTTTTTATTTTGATGTAGTCTGATTAGTTTATTTTTGCTTTTATTTCCCTTGCCTCAAGAGACATACCTAGAAAGAAATTGCCACAACCGATGTTAGAGACCTTACTGGCTATGCTCTCTTCTAGAAATTTTTTTTTTTTTATTTTTTTTTTTTAATATTTTATTTATTTATTTGCCAGAGAGAGAGAGAGAGAGAGAGTGAGCACAGGCAGGCCGAGTGGCAGCAGAGGCAGAGGGAGAAGCAGGCTCCCCGCCGAGCAAGGAGCCCGATGTGGGACTCGATCCCAGGACGCTGGGGTCATGACCCGAGCGGAAGGCAGCTGCCTAACCAACTGAGCCACCCAGGTGTCCCTCTTCTAGAATTTTTATGGTAAAGTCTCGCATTTAAATCTTCAGTCCATTTTGAATTTATTTTTGTGTATGGTGAAAGAAAATGAGAGAAAAGTTTCACTCTTTTTCATGTTGCTGCCAGTTTTCCCAAGATCATTTGTTGAAGAGACTGTCTTTTTCCATTGGATATTTTTTCCTGCTTTGTCGAAGATTAGTTGACCATATAGTTGTGGGCTCATTTCTGGGTTTTCTATTCTGTTGCATTGATCAGTGTGTCAGTGTTTGTGCCAGTACCATACTGTTTTGATCACAACAGCTTTGTAATACAACTTGATGTCCAGAATTGTGATGCCACCAGGTTTGCTTTTCTTTTTCAAGGTTTCTTTGGCTATTTGGAGTCTTTTGTGGTTTTATGCAAATTTTAGGGTTGTTTATTCTAGCTCTGTGGAAAATGATGTTGGTATTTTGATAGAGGTTACATTAAACATTTAGATTGCTTTGGGTAGTATAGACATTTTTAAATATTTGTTCTTCCAATCCATGAGCATGGAATGTCTTTCCCTTTCTATGTGTCCTTTCAATTTCTATTATCAGTGTTTTATACTTTACAGAGCAGGGTCTTTCACCTATTTGGTTAGGTTAATTCCTAGGTATCCTATTATTTTGGGTGCAACTGTAAATGGGATTATTTTCTTAATATCTCTTTCCGATGCTTCATTATTGGTGTATAGAAATGTAACAGATTTCTGTACATTGATTTTGTATCCTGTGACTACGGAATTCATTTATCAATTCTAGTAGTTTTTTGCTTGAAGTCTTTCACGTTTTCTGTATAAATTCTGTAAATTTTTTTAATTCTATATATTCTTAAGTTTGAATAAGAAATTGCTTTTTTCCCAGAAGGAAGGTGGGTTGGGAGGATGGGTGAAGTAGGTGAAGGGGATTAAGAATTCACTTACTTTGATGAGTGCTTGAGTAATGTATAGAATTGTTGAATCACTATTTTGTACATCTGAAACTAATATAACACTATATGTTAATTACACTGAAATTAAGAAATAATTTTTAAGAGATTTTAAAAAATAAAATAAAAATGGGCTTAATACTGATACATTGACTTTTAAAGATTAGTTTCTTTAATGCATCATAATGAATATTTGAATAGTAGAAATAATAATTACACTGATAAGAACCAAACAGTATATAATGGGAGGTAGAACACAACGTAGTCTATAATGAGCTTTGTTTGGCATTATAAAGTATGGTAGTTTTTACATAAAATAGATAAAATAGCTCAAGTAATTATTTGAGCACTATTTGACATTAATAATTGTAAGGGGCAGTAATAAAGGACTGGCACAAATTATTCTTTCTCTTTTAACTTACTATCTGTTTACACTTCAGTTTATCATACATTTTTTTTAACAATAATAAACGGATACTCTTCACTGTTAAAGTACTGCCCCCCCCCAAAAAAAAACAAACTGCTTTTCTCACATATATGATTCCCCACTGATTAGCCTTAGATTTTATTTATTTGAAGAGACACAGCAAGAAAGGGAACACAAGCAGGGGGAGTAGAAGAGGGGGAAGAAGCAGGCTTCCTGCTGAGCATGAGCAGGGAGCCCCATGCAAGGCTGTCTCAGGACCCTGGGATCATGACCTGAGCTGAAGGCAAATGCTCAATGAATGAACCACCTAGGCGCCCCACCTTTAGCTTTCTTTAAAAGCTTCTGATAATCCTGTTTTGTTCTAGGAATTATGTCTGTTATGATAATTTCTATAGGTGATTCTGTTTATTGTATGAACTTACTTTAAAGTTCAGGAACAAATGGAATATTACTGTATTCTTTCTAATTGGATATAGTAAAAATATTTAGTAATGTCAATTATTGGTGCTAAAAAACTTAGATTTTTGAAAAAAAGTTACAGTGCTTTATTTAATGTCTTACAGCTTTATAGGAATTAGTAATGATATTTTTTTTTTTAAGATTTTATTTATTTATTTGACAGACAGAGATCACAAGTAGGCAGAGAGGCAGGCAGAGAGAGAGGGGGAAGCAGGCTCACTGCTGAGCAGAGAGCCCGATGCGGGGCTCGATCCCAGGACCCTGGGATCATGACCTGAGCTGAAGGCAGAGGCTTTAACCCACTGAGCCACCCAGGTGCCCCAGTAATGATATTTCTAACCTTGGAAAATAATGGGATTTATTTTATGGTTTGTTGAATAATAGAATTTTGTCAAAAGAACATTGGTTTCCAAGGTAGCTGGAAGTTACTTGAAATTATAGATAGGCTGTTTATTAATATTGCCACAGACTTGCAAGTAGATAGTGAGTTTTTTTTTTTTTTTTAAACTCAGAGGTAAATAGTTACCAAATCTGTGAAACTTTGTGACCAGACTTGGGTCATAATTGGCTATAAGAATTCTCTTTGTCATCCTTCTCTTTGTCATCCTTCTAAAAGAAGGATGTGAGTTAACTGTGTTTTGTTTGTTTTTAGGGTCCACCAAAATATATAAAATCTGTTCTTAAAAAAGGAGATAAAACCAACTTTCCCAAAAAGGGTGATGTTGTTCACTGCTGGTATACAGGAACACTACAGGATGGGACTGTTTTTGATACTAATATTCAAACGAGTAAGTCTAAATGTAATCTTACCTTTCTAGCTTTACGGCATTGCAAAATATGTGTGTGGTACATGAACAGTTGGCTGCACTTTCTCTTGGCTGTCACTTTTTTCCAGAAGTCTTTTGCACCTGTGATTTACTTGGACTCAGAGGTCTTCAGTTCACTATTTATTGGCCGGGTGAATAAATACTTCTTGGTCATTGGGAAGCAAAAAATAAGCTTAGTCGAAACTTGGTTAATATCCCAAAGTTGAGGCTTTCATATTTAATGTAAAAGGCAGAACAGAGTGCTGTTTTAGTAGTGTAAATATAGGTCCTTATTCTCTCCCTCCTTTTAGACCATAACTATTTTTACATACAGAATTTTCTTGGTGCATTAGCTTTCTGAATCTTTATTTCTTTTCAAATGCATAATATGTTAAGTTCTAAAATTAAAGACTTAAATCATTATGTTTTTCCATTGGAATTTAATTTCATCATGCACTATAAGAAAATTTTGTTTTACAGGTTCAAAGAAGAAGAAAAATGCCAAGCCTTTAAGTTTTAAGGTCGGAATAGGCAAAGTTATCAGAGGAGTAAGTAAAAATGGCAATGAATCATTAGATATTTTGGCACATGCTGCATGTGGTATGGTGCCATAATTAGGATTGGGGATATGATGAACAGTCTTTGGAGTCTGACAAATCAGGTGCTGTCATTGCTAACTGATCTGGCCCAAGTTTTCTGGGTCTCAGTTACGGACACTACAGTCTTCCTCAAGGTTGCTGAACAATTAAATGAGCATAACTACAATGCATAATATAATGAGACTCAAGTATTATTTTCTTTATGCCTGCCCCTTTTACTTTTCATCATAAATTCTTCATCAGAAAGTTTGGCTTTCTAAATTTATCTTTAAGACTCTTATAAAATGTTACATAGGTTGTTGTACCACTTTCACATCAAAGAGAAAGGTAAAATACCTGTTTCACTGAAGTACTTAATATAGAAGCAAAAAGTTTGTTCTGGGCCTTTTCACCTCTCACAACCGGGACTCAAACACTGGAAAATCTTTCAAATATAAGCATGCTTTTTTTGGCTACCCTTACTTACATGGAGAGATAATAGAAGGACGCTTTGAGAAAAGGGGGAAGGTAGGATTGAGTTGTACTGACCAATGCAGTGTACGAAAGGAGGTAATAGAGCAGGGCTCATTACTGGCTTCACTGAATCAAGTTGTTACTCCAGGGCCCATTTATTATTAAAATGTCTTTATTCACAACATCAAACATTATAACTGAAATGCCTGTTAAATGCACTGAGAACCCTCCATGTTATTCTTTTTATTGTGGGTAAGTCCTAAAAAACAGCTCAAACATCTTAAAACTAAAGGTTTAGTTGAAAATAATCCTAACTGCTACCTGATTATACCAAATTGATAATAACTGTATACCAAGCTAATCAGTTGCTCCCATGACTAATTTGCTTGTGTATTTCTTCTAGGGAACCGTATTAATTTCCATCATATAACAGATCTCTATCCCTTGAGTTTTATCAGAGTATATGATCTGTCATATCTACCTTTGCATCTTGTAGATTTAACTGTTTTTAGTAACTTCCTTTAAGATCCAGGGCATATGGTTGTCTCAGTCGGTAAAGCATGTGACTTATCTGGGGCTTGTGAGTTCAAGCCCCATGTTAGGGGTACAGTTTACTTAAAAGTTACATATATATATATGTTTTCATGGAATGGCAACACAAAAACCTGTATCATTTCTTTGAATAGTTTTACCTTCTACAGAAGGTCAGTGCCATAACATGTAGTTTATCTTGTATGTGCCATCCTGACTCCACAATCTAGTGATCTTAAGACGATTCTGTTTTTAGTTTATCCCTCTAATATAAAGTCAGAAGTTTGCCCTGGGATATATCACGTGTATCAAGTTTTTTATATTACTAATAAACTGGTTTCCATAACTTAAGATAGTTAACATTTTAAAAAGTTTACACTGTAGCATTTGAAGCATATATTGCACTAAAAATTGTTTAACGTATCTTTTTTTTTTTTTTCATTGAGGAAATAAAAGACAAAGATTCACCCAAGGACGTTGCCTTACAATATAGTAAAATCCAGTAACAATGCTTTTTGGTATATTCAGCCTTCTAGATTTTCATGAATTTTTTTTCAATTGTCATTAGTTTTTATTTCATGTTTTGCCTTTAGTGGGATGAAGCACTCTTAACTATGAGTAAAGGAGAAAAGGCTCGACTAGAGATTGAACCAGAATGGGCTTATGGAAAGAAAGGACAGCCTGATGCCAAGTATCCTTTTTTCCTTTGTGAATAAAGAAAAAAACACGAAGAAAGACCACCTGAATGTATAAAAGATATTGTCTAGGTTAACTTGGAGAACAGGAATCATGTCCAGACTAGTATTCCTGATATCTAGATGCTTCTGTATCAGCACCTTCAATATGGACAGGAATTAATATTTTTCATTGAGAAAAAGTGTGCAAACTTGAGCTAGAATAGATTCTTACTTTTTTTTTCCTCTTGAACTCAAGTTTTCTATTTTTAGAGGTAAACTATGAGGTTTTAAGTTTTCATCTTTGAAAGGCAGTTGTTACTGTATGAAGGGTTTACTTAAAGGAGTTAAGATGTCGAGTACAAACAACTGAAGCAAGTTACAGGATACAAGTATGGCTCACGGTAATTTTATGCTACAGTATAATTTCAGGCAATTAATGGGTACTCAAAGCTTAGAAATGGAACACATATTGAGGATTACCAGTTGTGAAGTTGAGACCATGGGTCCAACAATGTGTAAGCGTCTGTGATTACTACTAATGATAATACTTTTCTGATAGGCCTTGTTTGTGAAAATTCAAAAGCCATGCCTCCTGACCATGTCAACCAGAACAATCCAATAATTAAGTTAGAAGGTAGTTTTTTGTTGTTAGTTCCATTCCCATTGGACTAGTTGGATCAGTTAAAGTAAGTTTTAAAAAATTTGGAAGGCCTCTCCAATTTTATCAGTTAAGATTATTTGGGAATATAATAATCCTCTTCTAAACCTATCAAAACTAGATGGCCCAACTACAGCTCCCCCTCTCATGTGAAGCATCTCAAAACCAATCAAATAAAATTCACACTTCTCTGAATTCAGCATCTTAAAATTCATAGCAAATATCAGGCATTAGCTATATGAACTTTGATTTAATATAACTTATATACCCAACTAGCTAGAAATTTTTTTTTGGGGGGGGGGTAAGCACAGAGTAGCTTAGGTAGTAGCTTAGGTGGTGGCTAAATTGGGAGTACTGATGAAGCACCCAAGAAAGGAATATCCAAGTCCAAGCTCAACCTACCTAGTCGGTCTGTACTGATAGGTTATAATCACCATTCACAAAGATATTTTTAGCAACCACTAAGCTAATATGTACTAGCACCTCCATCAGTCATAAAGCTCTTCTCTTTGGGGTTAATATCCAATATCCATTATATATAATTCTAATTTTAGACTGAGGTTATTGGGAATGAGGAAGAAGTAACTTTTATCAAATTTACCTTGACTTCTTCAACAGAATTCCACCAAATGCAAAACTCATTTTTGAAGTAGAATTAGTGGATATTGACTGAAATAGCCAGAAATGCTTCAGATATAATGACATCAGCAACAATAAAACATTGCCTTGAAGAAACTTATGTAACTAACTAATTAGAGCTGGTTACTATTGTAAGGGAAGAGTCAACTGGAAAATTCAAGAGCTCAGATATTGTTTACCCAATCCCCAACTTTTAATATATGTAATCCATTATAATTCCCTAAAGTTCGAAATATTTTACTACAGCTATGTAAAATACCGGTTAAGGAGAAATGACTTTCCTTTACCTCATGTTGTAAACTAAAAGGCTCAATAAAAACATATTCAGTGTCTTGCATTTGTTTGGTGTTAACATATAAATGTTCTGATGAGCTTAACCACAGCTAAGGCTTAATCAGAACAAGGAGTTGTAGTAAAATTATCTAGACAGCTTTGCCAGGGACATTCCTCTTAAAATCTTTTCTCTTTTTCTAAAGAGCTTTTAAGACTTTATTTTAGAAAGAGTGCATATGCATGAGCTGGGGGAGGGGAGAGCGAGGAGCAGAGAAGAGGAAGAGAATCTGGAGCCAACTCCCCACTGAGCTTGGAGCCTGACAGAGGGCTCAATCTCCCAATGCTGAGATCACAACTTAAGTGGAAACCAAGAGTCGGATGCCCAACTGAGCCACCCAGACGCCCCTCCTCTTAAAATTTTAAAAGTAGCAGCCCTGTATAGTGAGAAGACAAGCACAGAAACTGAGGAAGCAAAAACAGCTAAATGGTCTAATTCTGGCAAGAAGATAACTAAATTCAAGAAAAGTATACTTCAAAACCAATGAATCACTAATAATGAATAAAGTTAATACTGCTAGGTGATCCAGCCCCCCCCCAATAAATTCATAACAATTTGTTGAGGAGTCTTCAGTTTTATTACAAAAATGAAGATGATCAGTTTGATCAAAATGAAAGCTTGCTCACAAGTTTTATATGAATATTCTAAATACAAAGTCTCCTGAAACAACATACTTTTGATACGATTCTCATTTTTTAAAAAGGGATGCAAACATTCCATTTTTCATTTATAATCTCTATCCCAAGACATAGTATTTAATAGTGTATCTTTTCTGGCAGTTAAATCCAAATTTACAAGGATAATTGAAACAGACAAAACCTTGTCATCAAAGGTTAAAAATCCATTTTTTTTTTTTACAGAGGTAAATCCTTAATAACCAGCCCTTATGGATTTTCAGAATCTTGTACTATACTGACATGATTTACAGTCAGTTTTTTTTCTTTTTTCCTACCCTTAAGGCTACAAAACTGTTGCGAATGCATTGCAAAAGAATTCTAGACCACTTAATGCAAAAATCAAAAAAATAGTTCTCCAATAAAAAGTAAATTTTATAAATGGTAGGAAATATCTGTGGTAAACTACTAAGTGACATTTTCCCCTATTACTAAACAAATCATGTTACACAGAAACAGGAAGACAAGTTATCAAATACAACAAGTTTATGTTATGTTTACATCCCTCATTAAAAAAAAATAATTTTCGTATTTTTCACACATTCCATCTGATATATTTTCTCATCAGGTTGGAGGGGGAGGGTAATACTGTCCATAATTCCAAGGATTCTGATAATTGTACTGAAAGGAAAAAGCACACATGTTAGCATGCTAGAACTGGCTGATTCCATTTATAAAAGTAGATATATTTAAGAAAAAAGGCATGTGTTCACTGCTAACAATTCTAAGACCTAACCACAAAAAATAACTTATTATACAGTCTGGAGTAGAAGTTGTTTAAAAAAAAGAAAAACCTATCCTAACTTACGCTTTTCTAACTAACATCCATGAACAAAAGATTAACTTATGTGAACTCACTTGATACCAGGCACTATAATTATATGCAGCTTGATTTGCCTGTAAATCACCATCAATCATCTGTGTAGATGATGAAGTTGTATCTTCTGTGTGAACTTTCTTTTCCTCTGGTTCTTCTGATCTAAATAAAAGGACAAAATAGAAACTTTCAAAATTCCCACAGGTAAGTACTTTTAAAACAATGGATGAATGTGTACATTTGTACCCATGTACATTTATTTAAGTTTTTAACCACTCACTTTTGTATGATTTTTTAAAATCATGAATATAAAGTATTAAACTACCACAACATGAAGGTAACATGTAAAAATATTTATCTTTAAAGGCATTTCCACAATGAAATGTCTTCTTTTAAGCATCCCTTCATTACATACCCATTTTCTGCTTTCCTTTTTAAAGAATCCTGTTCTTTTAGGAGTGTTTGATGTTCATCATAAGCATTGAGAAGCCTGAGAGGGAAGGAGGGGAAAAAAAAAAATCCTCTGGAATACACAAAAACCAAACTTAAATTTATTAAGTTTTGGACTTACTTCCACTTGGAAACAAAAATATGTTGCCATGAATATCCACTGAATCAATATTAGCAAACTTCCCAGCTACCTTTTCCAATGTATTTCCTTTGGGAAACCATTACTCTCTGCTTTGCTTCTCAGCCCATGTGATTCAAATGGGCTTCAGGGATTCAGGACTGGTCAATTACAGTATATCTCCTGACCAATATGACCCAAATCAAGATGTTTAGTAAGTCCTGGGATTCTTGAGCTATTAGAAAAATGCCTGGGGGCGCCTGGGTGGCTCAGCAGGTTAAAGCCTCTGCCTTCGGCTCAGGTCATAATCCCAGGGTCCTGGGATCGAACCCCACATCGGCTCTCTGCTTGGCGGGGAGCCTGCTTCCTCCTCTGCCTGCCTGCCTCTCTGCCTACTCATTATCTCTATCAAATAAATAAATAAAATCTTAAAAAAAAAAATGCCTGTTCTCTGTACTACAGTTGGCTGAAAGTGATGAGATATTGGTCAAGAGCTTCCTTTATCATTACTAACACAGAGAGCCCACCAAAGAAATTTACTACACAACTAAGACACTGATTTTGAGGGTGTGTTTTTGTCAGTGCAAAGAATGAGTCCTGACCATTCTGTAATTTATATACTTTCAGATCTAATTTAACAGTGCTTATTAAGATACCTGACACCAGTTAGGATAAATTATATTTAAACGTTGGCCATGTGATAAATTGAATTAAAACTAATACAAAACTACAGGGGTGCCTGGATGGGTCAGCCAGTTAAGAGTCTGCCTTTGGCTTGGGTCATGATCCCAAGCATCCTGGGATCGAATACCGCATCAGGATCCCTGCTCAGTAGGGAGCTAGCTTCTCTCTCTCTTGCCCTCTCCCAACACCCTGCTTGTGCTTGCTCGCTCTCTCTGCACTCTCAAATAAATAAAATCTTTAAAAAAAGAACTAATACAGAACTACAATCTGTTATCATTGATTAAAAAGGTAGTTTTTTAGGAGGTGCCTGCATGGCACAGTTGGGTAAGCATCCAACTCTTGGTTTCACTCAGGTCATGATCTCTGGGTTATGAGATCATGCCCGTGCTGAGCTCTGCACTTATGGAGAGTCTGCTTAAGACTCTCTCGCCCTCTCCCTCTGCCCCTCCCCACTGCTTGCACGTGTACTCTCTCAAAATTTTTTGAAGATAATTTTTAATAAAAAAATTCTAACATTGATATGTGCATTATCTCACCTGGAACTCAGAACTTCAAAAACAGTGTCAACTGAAGCCAAACTGACTGTAAAAATCCTAAAGATTTTATTTTCCTTTTACCATTTTCTCAATTTTTTTTTTAATAAAGACAAACGACCTTTTTTAAGTAATCATAAACCTGAACACAGATAATATTTCTGTATAAATGACCTTATATACTTTACATGCATACAGAACTTCCCTGGGAAGCCTGCATATATATATATGTGTATATATATATATACATATATATATGTGTGTGTGTATGTATATATATACATACACACCATACACACACACACACACATACATACATACACATCTAATGATAATCTGTAACTCTGATCCCAAAATGTTCAAGAGGCTATAAAATTGTTAATACCAGCAATCTCTGGTTGGGGGTTTACTCAACATCAAACACTTTAAATGGACTAAGTTCTTTTAAGACTTTTAACAACCTGTGGATTAGGTGATAAGAGATTCAATCATGAGAAAATTTGAAAACTGAGGAATACACAAATGGTAAAGTGACTAAGCTAAGACTTAAGCATATATTGTCTGAATTAAACATCAATTCTTACCAATACCTTATACTGCTACCTAAATTTCTAAGTTTCTAATTTTTAAGCTCATTTATTTTTTAATCATTCCCTTTTTAAATTTCAACTACAATAATCTTAGACCTGACATTCAGACCCTCTATAACTATATTTGCAAGGGCCTAACTGGCATCTTTATGTCGAGCCTCAGATTTGTCCACATACTATTGCCGAATTCAAATATATCACATAATCTCAGTCAAAACTCTAACAGCTTCCTACTGTCATTTGTGGTACTGCATGCGCTCTAACCCAGCCCAGTGTTCAATGCACAGCACAATCAATATCACATTTCTACTACTTCAAAAGCCCTCCAATAAAGCAGATGTTATTTTTAAATGAACTTTTCTTCGACCACTTTATCCTTTCCTTGTCAGAATCCAGGAGTACCTAAATGAAGCCCCATCTCCTCTGCGAAGGATGACAAATCCATTCTGATCCACAGAAATCAGAGCCTTCTTTAACGGTTTTGTGCCACCTCAGATACTTACATATGATGATCTCTGATCATCATACCATCCACTAGACTAAAACCTGGAATTAAATATCCCATTTCTTTTGTGCACTTTCTTCAGTACAAAATAAACAGAAGACACTAAATATACAGCACATGTGGTTAGAGGCACGGACTTTGAAGCAAGTTCTATTCCCAGTTGCACAATGAAATAATAGCTAACTGACCTTTGCAAACACTATTAATCTCTTTAAGCCTCTCTTCATCTATTAAAAGAACAACAGTACCAACAACAACAACAAAAAACAGTACCTACACCTTTTTCATTAGGCTTACATATTTTACATTAGATAATTCATAAAACACATTTAATGTGTCAAGCACATACATACGATTGTATTAAAAATTAACTTATGTTTGGGGCACCTGGGTGGCTCAGTGGGTTAAAGCCTCTGCCTTCAGCTCAGGTCATGATCCCAGGGTCCTGGGATCGAGCCCCGCATCGGGCTCTCTGCTCAGCAGTGAGCCTGCTTCCCCCTCTCTCTCTGCCTGCCTCTCTGCCTACTTGTGATCTCTGTCTGTCAAATAAATAAAATCTTTTAAAAAAAAATTAACTTGTTAAGATGTTTATTTTAACTAAAATTTTACACAACCATCAAAAATATATACACACATATATAAAGACACATAAATCCTCATTTTATCAACGGTTCTTTCAAAGGAAAAAAGGGACATGCCTACTAATGAGTGGGATAGTTCCCCACTACAATCAGTTAAGAATGGAACAGCAGCCACACTCTTACCAGTACTTCTACTCTTCTATTTTTGCAAATATAAATCCTAAACTTCTCCTTTTCCCAAATGCCTTAGAGTGAATCCTTCCATCACCCTCAACTTTCAGCTTCTTACAATGCTTTAAATTGAGTCCATTAGGCATGATGTGTGCAACCATATCCATTTTCTCCAATCAGAGATAAAACGGCATCCCTATTTCAGATTAAACCCATCCACTTTTAGTGGCCTATATTCTATTTCTGTGTTTTAGGGTTCAATCCTTGACCCATTTCTTTTTCATGGGATTGCTGATTCCTGCCTTCACTCATTGCTTGCATTACCATGCTAAAATTTTGAAAACAATTTTGAAGGAAAGACAAACCATCTATCCTCCTGTTAAATACATACACATTTGCAAAATTGAGTTTACCCTCCATATATATGAGGAAAAAGTAACCTAGGCAAACATTTTAAATTTAACAATATAGTAATTTGTACTAATCATCAAACTCCCAACCAAAATTATCAATGCTCATTGACTATGCAAATAAATAAATAATATATAATTAAGATCTTACTTATTAACATCTGAACCAAAATCTTCAAGAAATTCCACTTTTCTCTGAGAAAATGTAATTCTCATTTTAATAGGTAATGAACCATGTATAGCTCTGTCAAAACAATTTAGGATATTTTCTTCATTTTGTTTGAGGTCACCACTATATTCCATTTCAAGTAAATTGAGGTATAACTTTGTATTCTCCTGTGTAAAAAGCAGTATCAATTAATAATAATTCTAAGATATTTTGATTAGAACAGATATTTAAAATGCCTTAATGTCTAAATTTGAAAAATACTGAAAATCATATTAAAATCTAACATGTTAAATGTTTTGAGCATACATCAAAACATGTCAAAAAACTAATAATTAGCACACTGAGAAGTAATGACATCATCCTACCATCTCCCAAATTACGAAAATTGTTAAATCCCAGTAAGTGAAAATCCTATTACCTTGGGTTTAATGTGGCTTGATCTTACTATGACAAATAAAAAAATAAAACATTAAAAAATAGTTTCTACAGTTCCCATTAGTTTAAATCTTTGCAACTGCAATCATCTTCAACTGCAGCTGGGAAATGCAGTTACAGACCTCTGTCTTAAACAGAGCTGGTATTAGCTGAAAATCCTTAAAAACTTCGAAATATCATATACACTGCCTTTTATCAACTGACAGAGTAAAATACTTTGGAAAAGGAGAATCTCACTGGTATAGCAGATAAAACGTAGACAACTATCATGCTTTTGATTATAAGGTATTCTTCCAGGTCCTCCTCTACTTAAAATAATCAGTAAATCTGCTGTAAAATTTCTAAACATAAGAGAAACAGAACGAGTCACAATGTCTGCAACCATTTTTATTCCAATAATTTTAATTTTCTCAACCTTTAATTCCTAATAATTCAAAAAATTTTTGAAGAATGGCAACATCAGTTTAGAGGGACTGTTGTCTTCATTTAGTAACGAAATATATTACATACAGACCAAATCTTTCATCATAGTTGCCAAAATGAGAAAACAAACAAGAAGCACTGTTTTTGGGGTTGTTTTTGTTTTTTATGAAAGATATTCTAAAATACAAATACATACTTTGTCTCTTTCGATTGCTTCCAAAAGCACCTTTCTTGATTTTGGAAGGTTTTTTTGTATTTTGAAAAGATGCCGAGCTAGTTTGATAGCATAAAACGATGATTCATTATTTGATCTGGCATTCTTAATGGCATCCTGAAGCAAATGTTCAGCTTCTTCCATATTTCCATGCCGTCGCTCTAAACTTACTCTTCTCAAACGAACCATTGCCAATCCTAGAACACATTCTTCAAATGTTCTCAAGATATTCCTGGCTTCGTTAATATTACCTAGAAATGTTAATTAAATGTTTATGCTTCTGTTTAAACTTCTGAAATATCCTTTATGCAAGGTATGGCAAATAACAGTCCATAGGCTAAATCCAGCCCTCTGCCTGTTTTGTTTTGTTTTTTAATTTAAAACTGGAAAAAGCCATGCTCATTTGTTTATCTATTATCTGCAGATGTATCTGGGCTATAATGGCAGAGTTGTCAGGAAAGAGACCATATGGCTTGCAAAGCCTAAACTATTTACTATCTGGCCCTTTATAGAAAAAAATCTAATGACCTCTGCTTTACACCATCCCTCAAGACTCAATTCCTAGAACTTTTTCCTGAAGTAACTTAAAATCCCCAAAATATCAACCAAATTTCCTCATTCTTACCCTGCTGTTCCTCAAAAGCTGCCCAAAGCATATGCACCATGGGTTTCTTTGGGAGATGAATAGTGCAAGCTCTGCTGAAGACATGCCTCACTCCTTCAATGCTATGGTTTTCCATGTACTTGGCATACTACATACAGAAACAGAGGAAATACTGAATAATTTACAGTTGAACAAGCCATTAAATATGTGACAGAACGATAAAATTCTATTTTTAAACCCATTCAGCACCTTTATTGAACCACTAGACTAGTTTCTGTAAGGAAGGACGAAGAGAGGCAACGAGGTTGGCATATGCAGCAGTCAAATCTGGTTGCAAGCAGACCATCTCCTAATGCAACAGATATAGTTATATGAACAACATTCAACAGAAGTACAAAAAAGGTTAGTCACTAGATCAATGTTTATAATATGTTCAAGTTTCAGAGCACCTAATTTTCTTACCTTAATCCAAAACTCCTCATAGAGGGCACATGATATGACACATCTTTCAAAGAGAACCACAACTCGTTCATGAGTCCCATTTTCAATTTCAAATTCTAAGTATTCTTTCCAGTTTTTTAGTTGTGCCTTTTCCAATGGTTTCACATGAAAATAAGGTCTTTTAATCTGCAATAAAAGTATGACAAAAAAAGTATGACATAGGAATGAAAGTAAACCAATACCAACACCAGAAAATGTATAACTATAGTAATAATAGGAATTATCTAAATTATGTATGTAATTACGGTGAACCAAAAAAATTTTAATCACCATACTTCACAATAAAAACTTTTAAAATTAAATTTCTTAGACTTTACAAATTGAAGAAATAGAATGTATTTTCCATTTATTTAGTAATTGTAATGGCACTACACAATTTTATGTCCAGTAAATTTTTTTCCTTATTGAGTATTTTAAAACTGAACACAAACTATGAAACAGAAAACAAATCAGTAATTGCCTAGGGCTAGGAGTGGGGTGGAGGTTACTGAATGAAAAAGGGGCCAAAGGAACTTTCTGGGATGACAGACTAGTTCCATATCCTGATTGCTGTGGTGCACTGTAATCTGAATATACAGTCAAACCTCATAGCCAATCAACAAAAAACAACATACTGTATGATTCCACTCAAATGAAAGGCCAGAACAGGAAAATCTATAGAAACAGAAAGTAGCTTAGTAGTACCTTAGGGCTGGGGATAAGCGGTGGAGCAGACAGGTGAGGAAGTAGAGGGGTGATAGCTAAAGGTAAAGAGTAAAGGATTCCTTTGTGAGGTGATGAAAATGTTCCAAAATGGACCACAGTGATGGCAGTACCTATCTGTGAATACACTAAAAACTACTGAATTATATACTTTAAATGGATGAACTATATATATGGTAAGTGCATTTTATCTCAAAATTGTTTTAAAAAAACAAATAAATTAGAATTGGTGGAGGGAAACCCTCATTTTACTACCCATCTAAAATGGGTACATTCTGTTGTACATAAAGTATGAACTCAATTAAGTTGATTTTAAAAACTGAATAACTGCAAAAAATGGTTATCTTCCAACTTGAGTAAATCTGAATTCATTCTTGAAGATTCTAAAATTGATAATGGAAAATGATAAAAATGATCATGGGAAATTGATGGTATCTAAATAGGCAAAAATAAAAAGGAGAAGAGACATTACTCAAAACTGAAAATACATTATTTCTACCTTTATATTTTGAAGCCTATTACAAAACAAAAACACTTACACCTTCTTCAAATGTCCACCTTTTACTAACTTCATGCTCATTATAATTAAACATCTCTTGATGAATTTCAATGATTCTATGTCTCATGTTTTCTATTTCTGTAATCAGCTTGGGAAGAAAAAGAAAAAATTTAAATCACACAAGTTACATACTGAAATTTTTTAATATTATTGCTTACATTTAAATATTATCCACACCTACTTTATAATCTAAGAATAGTGGTAGGTTTTAAACTGTTAACAATTATGTGCAAAGTACAATTAACAATACTAAAATTTATAATAGAATTTCCTAATAAACCACTTTCTTGTGTGTGTTTAAAGTGGACAAGGAAATTACTGCATGGGCAAAACGTCCCTTCTATTTCCAGGTATCTCATAGTAAAACAGATTCTATTAGCTCGTCCAAGCTATTTCCAGGTGTCTCATAGTAAAATAGATTCTCTACCTTAAATCTGTATTTAAACCACATTATAGCTAAAGAAGTCCCACTTGCCTTAATTAGAAATTAATTTTATACGAGATACAAGTCATACAACACATACAGTCAAGGGATATAAAGTCTAGTTTCCCATGCATTGAAGGGTTTTTTACTAAGTCTGGTTACCTTTGCTGGATCGGTAATGTCTTCAATTCCCGACGGTAGATCATCACCAGGAGGACCATCATCACCACTATGTCCATTTACAGAAGCTAATTCCCTTCGCAGCTGAATAAACTGTTCGCCAGTTAACAGATCTCTAGGCAAGTTATTCTGTACATGTTCTTTAAATCTAAAAGAAGCCAATAAAAATAAATGCTCTATATAAGAAGTATAATTTTATTTTTTTTTAAGATTTTATTTATTTATTTGACAGAGAGAGAGAGGGTGAGAGAGGGAACACAAGCAGGGGGAGTGGGAGAGGGAGATGGAGAAGCAGGCTTCCCGCAGAGCGGGGAGCCCAATGTGAGACTTGATCCCAGGACCCTGGAATCAAGACCTGAGCTGAAGGCAGACGCTTAATGACTGAGCCACATAGATGCCCAAGAAGTATAATTTTAGATCCCACATTCAATTCCTACTACACAGTACTCTTTCAAAAAAAAAGTCTGATATGAAACACCAAACCCTTTCTATCCTTTTTTATAATAAAAAACCGACCACTTGATGACACCTTCATTTCTTTGATGCCTTTGCAATATAACAGAGAAAGCATGGACAGGCATAAATTCAAATCCTAATTCTGTACATTATTAGTTATTTGACTTTGGGCAAGTTTTTTCTTTTCTTAGATTTTATTTATTTGGGAGAGAAGGAATGAGCACACACAGACGTGGACAACTGTGGGGGAGGGGCAGAGGGAGAAGGAGAAGTAGACTCCCTGCTTGAGCAGGGAGCCCGATGTGGGGGCCTGATCCCAAAACCCCAGGATCATGACCTGAAAGGCAGGCGCTTAACAAACCAAGCCAGCAGGTGCCCCAGTTTTTCCCTTCTTTAAGTCTTGGCTTTCTCACATGTAAAATGGCACAATACTATTTTGCAAGATTGACTTATTTATGCAAAATTACTTTAAAATTAAATATAAACCCTATTTAAATTATAAATGATCATTTGAAAATGATCAACAAATGTTTGCAGTTCCTTCCCCACCTCCCAATTACTCCTGAATTTGTGTCCGTACCAGATGCTCCAATGAAATTGCCCTAATAAAAGTCACCAAAATTACATGCAAAATTAAATGGACACTCATTTCATAGTACAGTCTATACTCTAACAATGTCTTCACTATTAAAGGCCTTTAACCATGCTTTCCTTGTAGAACCTTCTTTGCCTTTGGCTGAGTTACCACCTTCCTGGTTTTCCTCTAAGTCTCTGACTGATCCTTGATCTTTGAGGATTCTCCCTTCCTATCAGTCCCTAAATGTTAGGATTGCCATGGATTCCATTTGGCATTTTGTTCTCATCTATTTTCATTTACTTCCTGATCAATCTTATTAATACAGAATACAGAAATAATAAGCAAAAAATTTGAACTTCTTCTCAATTCTAGTCTATCCAATCGCCAAAACTCTGCCAAAGAAATAGGTTAATTTTAAGCTACGAGTGTTTTTGGGAAAGAAAAGTCATTTCATTTTTCCATACACACTAATTTTAATATATGTATGCGTGTGTGTGTGTGTGTGTGTATGCAAATTAAATCAAAACACCAACATGAAGAGCTAAAATAGTTATACTATCTAAATTTGGAAACTTATATACATCTTAAACTGACTGCATCATCTTTATCCACGAATCAACACCCTCAGCATTTCTAATTTTGATTAATGGTACTGTCAACCACTGTTTCTAAATCTCTTTGACCTCATTTCACTTACATTCCACTGGGTATCAGGTCCTATTGATTCTACCTTCTAAATATGTCTTCACATCCTCCTCATTTTTCATCTGGATAAACATGGACAGCTTCTAGACTCTAGTCTCACTATTCCCATCTCAACCCTAATACTGCTATCAAAAATGTTATTAAAAAGTAAACATGAGGGGTGCCTGGGTGGCTCAGTGGATTAAAGATTCTGTCTCCAGCTTGGGTCATGATCCCAGGGTCCTAGGATTGAGCCCCGCCTCGGGCTCTCTGCTCAGCAAGGACCCTGCTTCTCCCTCTCTCTCTCTGCCTGCCTCTCTGCCTACTTGTGAACTCTGTCTGTCAAATAAATAAAATCTTAAAAAAAAAAATGTCTAAAAAGTAAATATGAAGAGCAAAATAGTAAACATGATCATATCTCCCTCTTACCAAAATAACTTCTGTTTATTTACCCTGCATTCAGGCTAAAATCCAATCTACTCAGATAAAGTCTTTCATATTCTAACCCAGACTGACCTCTTTAAACTAATTATTAGACAGAGTTGTACATATACCCTATGCTCCAATCTTACAGACTTTTCCCCAAGTTTCTTAAAACTGATTTAGGCTATTCACACCTGAATTTTTATGGATTTTAAGGCTTTCACTAATGTATATATATAACATGGGAAACAAATCTAGATTTTGCAGATTTCACCACTGGGAGAGAGAAAATACAGACTGCCTTATTAAAAAAAAAACAACTTAGAAATGAGGAGGCAATTTTCAGAAAGTATAGTAAGAAAATGAACAGATTTAGGGGCATCTGGGGTGGCTCAGATAATGTTAAGGGCTGCCTTCGGCTCAGGTCTTGATCCCAGAATCCTGGGAGCAAGCCCTGTGTAGGGCTCCCTGCTCAGCATGGAGCCTGCTTCTCCCTCTCCCTCTGGAGCTCCCCCTGCTTGTGCAATCACTCACTCTGTCAGATAAATAAATAAAGTCTTTAAAAAAAAAAAAAAAAAAAAAAAAAGAACAGACTTAATATTCAGGTAAATAATAAAACTCAAAAGTATTGGGCTACAAATAAAAATATAAAATTGATGACTACTTACAGAGCACAAATTTAAAATAATTGCTACATTATGGGGCACTTGGGTGGCTCAGTGGGTTAAAGCCTCTGCCTTTGGCTCAGGTCATGATCCCAGAGTCCTGGGATCTAGTCCTGCATCGGGCTCTCTGCTCACCAAGGAGCCTGCTTCCTCCTCTCTCTCTCTCTCTGCCTGCCTCTCTGCCTACTTGTGATCGCTGTCTGTCAAATAAATAAATAAAATCTTTAAAAAATATAATATTAACTGTTACATTATATAGGAAATTATTTCAAATGGTGATAAAATATGAATATTAAGCAATAAACGTTCATCAGCCTTTCCTAATATAAAGCTAATTTAATAAAGAATGGCTAAGAGTCTAATATATACTGAGCCCTATTCCTACATACTAAGAATAAAAGAAATTATTAAGTCTCAGAAACTGACAGATATGCACAGCAGTTTAAAAAAGACATACTTTCAAAGCAGTGTTATTAGTGTTAAAGTAAGTAGGGGTGTCTGGGTGGCACAGTTGGTTAAGCCTCTGGACCCTGGGTTTTAGCTCAGGTCGATTTCGGGATTAAAGAATGGAGCCCCACGTCAAGCCCGGGGCTGGGCTCCATGCTCAGCATGGAATCTACTTAAGTTTCTCTCTCCCTATGTCTGCTTCCTCCCTAAAATAAATAAAATAATTTTTTTTTTTTAAAGACAAATGTAGGGGCACCTGGGTGGCTCAGTGGGTTAAGCCTCTATCTTCAGCTTGGGTCATGATCCCAGGGTTCTGGGATCGAGCCCCGAGTCGGGCTCTCTGCTTGGCAGGGAGTCTGCTTCCCCCTCTCTTTCTCTGCTTCCCTCTCTGCCTACTTGTGATCTCTGTCTGTCAAATAAATAAATAAGATCTTTAAAAAAAAAAGACAAATGTAAATAAAGAGGCAAAGTGCTGGCACAAATAACAGAACATTCTATTTTGGCAAATTAAAGTTTCACACAGAAAACATTAAGCTGTATGGTTTTGAGTACTATGAATTAACCAGGCAAATGGGAAGTAGAAAAGGTATTAAAATCACAGAAGCACAAAAGAGCAGTGCCTGCTGGGAAATTATCAGTATTTAAATAGGTCTAGAGCTTAGGAACTACCAGGGACCGGGTCTGAGAAGTTAAACCAACATCACAAACTCTCATGCTAAGGAAAATTTTAAATTACGTATTTCCTGAGAGATAATGTCATCAGTATATATCCAATAAACAAACCTATATAACAGAAATATTTCTATGACAGCACTTGCAACACTTTTCTTAAGATTTATTTATTTGAGGGACGCTTGTGTGGTTCAGATGGTTAAGCGTCTGCCTTCAGCGGGGGTCATGATCCCACTGGGATCAAGTCCCACATCAGGCTTCCCACATCAGGCTCTTTACTCAGCAGGGAACCTGTTCCTCCCACTGTCTGCTCTATCTGCTCTGCCTGCAGCTCTCTGTGCTTCTGCTATCTGACAAATAAGAATCTTAAAAAAAATAAAAATAAATAAATGATTTTTATTATGAGAAAATTATAATAATGTATCATAATATATAATATATTATTATAATTTTAAAATATTTGAGAGAGGAAAAAAAGAGAGAGGGAAGCGTGCACATGCGCGAAGTAGTGGAGGGGTGTAGGGAGAGAAGAATCCCAAGCAAATCTGCCACTGAGCAGGGAGCCCCCTCTGGGTCTCGATCCCATGACTCTAAGACTCCCACTGGAGCTAAAATCAAGAGTCTGTGCCCAACCAAGTGAGCCACCCAGGTGCTGCTGAACACTTTTGTTTTAAGCATGCCTCCTCCTCCACACTTCTGACCAGCTTGAGAGCCAACACTATTCACACATAGCTTCTCTGAGCCTTTACTTCTACAACTTAAATGGTATATAATCTTTTATATAACAAGTACTAAATAAATGACCAAGTAGGAATGTATTAGGCAAAAGAAAACATTCCACTGGTTCTCAAAGCAGTCAGTTATGTCTTAAGATTTATTTACACAAACACTACTTGTGAGTGTGCTATAAACATTGATAAGGAAAGTGGTTATCAATATAGTAAAAGAAAAAGAGGAGATTAGGGGTACCTGGATGGCTCAATCAGTTAAGCATCAGACGCATGATTTCAGCTCAGGTAATAACCTCAGGGTCATGAGAGTGAGCCCTGCATCGAGCTCCGTACTCAGCACAGAGTCTACTTAAGATTCTCTTTCCCCTCTCCCTCTATCTCTCAAATATTTATTTAAAAAAAAAAAAGTGCAGATTAAAGAGCAGTATGTGTAATGCAATCCACCAATGTCTATTATAAGCATAAACATAATTTTAAAAACCTACTGGGATATTCACTTTTATTTTTTAAGATTTTATTTATTTGAGAGAGAGCACAAATAGGGGTGGCAGGGCAGAGTGAGAAGCAGGGTCCCCACTGAGCAGGGAACCCAATGCGGGGCTTGATCCCAGGACCCTGAGATCATGACCTGACCCAAACGTAGACACTTAACCAACTGAACCACCCAGGCTTCCTGGGATATTCATTTAACAACAACAAAAAGATTTGGAGGAGGGGCACCTGGGTGGCTCAGTGGGTTAAAGCCTCTGCCTTCAGCTCAGGTCATGGTCCCAGTGTCCTGGGATCGAGCCCCACATAGGGCTCTCTGCTCTGCAGGGAGCCTGCTTCCACCTCTCTATCTGTCTGCCTCTCTGGCTACTTGTGTATCTGTCTGTCAAATAAATAAATAAAATCTTTAAAAAAAAAAAAAAAAGATCTGGAGGAGACTATACCAAGAACTTTGGAGCCACACCATCTATGTTTCAATCAGCTTCCAAACACTAACTCTGTGACCTCATGCAAATACTTTATTTATTTTTTTTTAAGATTTTATTTATTTGACAGAGAGAGAGCAAGAGAGGGAACAAAAGCAGGGGGAGTGGGAGAGAAAGAAGCAGGCTTCTCACTGAGCAGTGAGCCCAATGTGGGGCTTAATCCCAGGACCTTGGGATCATGACCTGAGCACAAAGCAGATGCTTAATGACTGTGCCACCCAGGTGCCCCTCATGCAAGTATTTTAATATTTCTGTGCCTCTACTTCCATAAAATGGGGATAATAATATCCCCATAAAGTGGGGATAATAATATACCTCACTGGCTTACTGTGAGGATTAAATAAATTATAAATGCTGTAAGTTATATGCTTAAGTTATAATGCTGTAAGTTATAAATAAGCATTCAGAATGGCGTCTGACATACAGCAAATGCCATGTAGCAAGTGTTTCCTAATTATATTTTATTTTTCTTACCAAAAATAAAGTTCTTATCACAGACTTTATCTAAAATGTAGGTCCCATAAGAATTGGTTTAGGAAAAGGTATCCTCTTTGTCTCGTAAGGGTTTTTAAAATCTTTGTATTCTTTTATTCAAAAAATATGCATCAAGCACTTCTGTATGTCAAGCCTTGTGTTAATAATGTCTTTATTTTTTTTTTTAAGATTTTATTTATTTATTTGACAGAGATCACAAGAAGGCAGAGAAGCAGGCAGAGAGAGGAGGGGAAGCAGGCCTCCTGCTGAACAGAGAGCCCGATGCGGGGCTCGATCCCAGGACCGCGGGGCTCGATCCCAGGAACCCGGGACCACAACCCGAGCTGAAGGCAGAGGCTTTAACCCACTGAGCCACCCAGGCACCCCTAATAATGTCTTTAATCAAGTGTCTTCCTAGGTCATTATACCCTAAAAACCTGGACATCTCCTCTATTTCGTAAAAAACAGATCATATATTCAGATCTATACAATTCCTATTTCTAATCTGGATCTGCATAACTTCCTCTAATCTTCAGCAAATTGATCCACATAACTTTTTAGATGCTTCATAGTCTTCTAACTTTTTTAGTTTAAAAAAAAATTTTGGAAATTCACTCACTAAAAAAAGCACTAAGTTTACAGGCTCTAACACTATACTACTTATAAAAGTTTTAACAAAAATGTCGAAAATATGGTAGCTAAAAAACATGCAAGTATTTATTAACACAGCAGATACTTACAATATATACTTTCTTGTTCAGAAAGACTTTGAGTCCTTAAGCAGTGGGATATTTTGAGTACATCAGAAAACAATGTGGAAATCACATCACACAGAATTAGTTGTTTTAACAGTACTCATAAAAATGAAATAATACCACTCATGACAAAATCATAGTGGGAAACTTAAATGAAATTACTTTTGACTGAATACGAACAGATTTAGATTTACTACATAAAATAGATCTTTTCAAAAATAGATGTTTTCGGTATAAGGTGTTATATGAATCACAAGAATGTACCTTTAGTATATCATTAAGTTTCTGTTTTTAAGATTTTTTTTTTTATGTAATCTCTACACCCAACTTGGGGCTTGAACGTACAACCCTGAGATCAAAAGTCACATGCTCCACAGACAGAACCAGCCAAGGAGCCCCAAGTAAACCAGTAAATTTTAAATAAGCATATTTATGTGACATGTACTCTATTAACTTAGTACCACTTACACAAAGAATAATTAAACTTGGGTTCTATTTTCCTCATTCCTTCACCACTCCAAAACACCTTAGATAGGATTCCCATTATTCCTCATCTATAAAATGGATAAAGAAAAACTTGTGTTTAAAAACAGTAGGCACCTGGGTGGCTCAGTTGGTGTCTGTCTTTGGTTTAGGTCATGATCCCAGAAGCCCTACATCAGGCTCCCAACTCAGCAGGGAGCCTGCTTCTCCCTCTCCTCCCTACTCATGCTGTCACTATTTCTGTCTCTCTCTAATAAAATCTTTAAAAACAAATAAATAAAAACAATAAAGTTCCTAAACATTTCCTAAAGTATATGGGGAAAAGTTAAAATTTAAAAGTGTATAAATTGTGATCATCAAGTAAGAAAATTTATTCCTCTTTTTATTTAAAAGAATCTCACATGACATTTCAAGAGAATTATAATCCTCAATATTAATTAATTACCTGAATAATCAAATATATTTTAATGATTGGATTTTTCTACCCACCTCTGAAAATGGTGACTATACAGCTGTGTTGGAATACCAAGAATACGATCATATATAGCTGTAACTTCTCTCAGGTTACCCTGTTCATTTTCCCAGTTTATATACATTTCCCACAGTCTGTCAGATCGGAAATCTGTTCCTGCAGCTAGAACAGCGTGCTCGAAAGTTCTGAAAAATTAAATCACCTCTAAGTTATCTTTCCAAAATAAAATCACTTTAAAAATATTTCTGTACCTTATAATAATACAAATATCAAATCATTAAGTTGTACAACTAAAACTAATATATGTCAGTTATACAATTTTTAAAAAATTAAAAATAAAACATTTCAAAATTTCAGAAGATCATGCTAAATTCAAAATTACATTTAACTGCTTCCTATATAAGTAGGGAATAAAAGGCAGGAGTAACAAAAAAAGTGTACAACAGCTACTTTTTCAAGAGTAAGGAAACGGGAATATACGTACTTTGATGTAATTTTATCTTACACAGAATTACAATGCAAAATGTATACACTGCAAACATATCAAGAGTGACAATGCAGATACTTAAATATTTGTGAAATCTGAAATGTCTGTCAAACAGATTCATCTACAGCAGAAGACAGAGACAAATTTTATCTCAATTTAAGGACTAATTTTCTGGCAAAATATAACTCTCCAAGAAGGAACCCAACTGCCTTGTAAGGTAATGAGAAGTATACATATGTTTTTAAAACTTTCAAAAGTCTCTCTGATTCTAAAATTACAGATTACTAAAACAAAACAAAAATAACACCATGTGTTTTTAAACAACCTAACTCATTTCAAGAGATTTTTGTACGTAATTTTAATCACTGGATTTGATATCCCAGTGGGATAAAACTTTTAGGTACATATTTCCAAAATGTATCTTACAATCAAGAGGGATTTTTAACAGTATGAACTATACTACCTGAATTAATCTACAACTTTAATAAAATTCCAATCAAAGGTCTAACAAATTTTAAGTGAAACAGGTAAAACAAATTCTAACACTCAGCTAACATACAAAAAGGACAATGCAGAGGACATTTTCCTGAAAGATATCAAAAGAAATTAGGAAGCTCCAGGGATTAAAAGTATGATATTGGCCAGGTAACAGAAAAATGGATCACAAAACAGTTCCAAGAAAGCAGAACAATGTACATGTGAGAATTTAGTATATGATAAAAAGGTATTTTAAATCAACACAAAAAAGTTGGACAAAATAAAAGGTTAATCTATGACTTAAAAAAGACACAGACTTAGATGCCAGATGAATGAGTAACAAAAAAAAACTATTAAAAAATTAGAAGAAAATACCAGACTTACATATTTTTGGCAAAACAGGCAAAAGACTCACATACGAATAAAAGATTAAAGATTGAACCACTTTAAGAAAAAAGTGATGAAAAGACAAGATAGACATTCTAAACAAAGTTTAAAAATGTACCAAAACTGGAGGATGTTAATATATCCATAAAGGATTAAGAGGATGTGTCTATGCATGCATGCACACGTGTATATGTTTGTGTCTGAGGTTTTCAAGACAGTAAAATACATGTTACTGCCCCTGCAGAATCCCAAAATGATTTAGGAAATTAAAACACCAGAAACTAACAAAAGTGGAAGGAGTTAGGAGAGTTAATCATCTTAACTATGATTAAGAAGCATTTAATGAACTAAAGACAGGATATTTACAAGAAGGTTGCTTTAAGGAATGGTAAGAGAACTTACACCTCCTTTCCTACCCAGCTATGGGATTTCAGCAGCTAGGTATACATTCCCCAGGCAGATCAGATGATCCTTCAATGAAGAACTGCTTGGCACAGTAGTAAAATGTAAGAATACCAACACTGGGATTCTCCCAACAAAAACCTGAGTGCCCATTTGATCACCCTACTGCGAAGCCCATCAAGCCAGCCGATAATACCCTGCATACAAAATACACAGAGCTTATATTCAGTTTATTAAAATCTAGTATTTTAAAAAGATTTTATTTGAGAGAGCACATGTACCCACAAGTAGGGGAAGGGAGAACCAGGCTTCCTGACAAGCAGAGCTCCACACAGGGCTCAATCCTAGGACCCTGGGATCATGACTTGAGCTGAAGGTAGATGCTTAACCAAATAAGCCACTGAGGTGCCCCTAAAATCTAATCTTTTATTTTTTTTTGAAGATTTTATTTATTTATTTGACAAAGAGAGAGAGAGAAAGAGAGATCAAAAGTAGGCAGAGAGGCAGGCGGGGGTGGGGGGGGCAGGCTCCCTGCTGAGCAGACAGCCGGATGCAGGGGGGCATAACCCACTGAGCCACCCAGCCGCCCCTAAAATCTCATCTTTAACATGTGCAGAAATCAGACAAGTCAGAGATGAAAACAGGTAAATAAAACACTTCAGAGAAAACAGTGCTGGAAACAGAAGATAACTTTAACACTTCTTATACTTTTTTAAAAATAAGAAAAAGATATAAGCCATGTAACAAAAATAGGAAGATAAAAGGAACAATAAACAAAAAAGATTCTTAAATATTAAAAAAATGATGGCAGATATTAAAAATCCAATATAAGGGTCAAGGAAATACCTCAAAAAGCCAAAAAAATCTGACATGTAAAAAGTGAAAAAAATTAAATTAAATGATTAAAACAGAAGATCCAATGTACAACTATAAAAACAATAGAGAAAACCACAGGAAGAGAATTACCAACGTAAGAATATATACACTAATGATGATTTTTTAATTTTATTATTTTTTTAAGCAAACTCTAGCCCAAGCAAACTCTGAGCCCAACAGAGAGCTCAACTCATGACCCCAAGATGAAAAGCTCAATGCTATACTAAGCCAGCCATGCACCTCAATAATAACATTTCTCTGAAGAGAAAGACATGAGCACCATAAAATGAAAAGGCCCACTAAGTAAGCACAATGAATTAGAAAAAGAAAACTCACACCAAAGCATATTATAAAACTGCACTTTTATCAAAGATAAAGAGAACATTTTAAAAGCTTCCATGAGGAAAAACGAGTCATACAAAGGGAATCCACAGAATTATCATACTTCTCATTAACAAAACCAAAAGCTATAAAAGAATGGAGATGCTTTCAATGCCCTAAGGAAAAATTACTTCCAAATCAAAACTCTATACCCCACTGGATCATCAAGTGGGTGTTTCAGATTTACAAAATCTTAATTTTTTTTTTCTCCCAAGCATCTTTTATCAAGAAGTTATAGGATGCACTCCTCTAAAGATAGGCAGCAGCCAAGAAAAATTGGGATCTTATAAACTCTCAGAATTAGAGCTTGAAACCCAATAGAGGTAAAAGCATCTCCTGTATTCATGATGAGGAAATCTCAAAATAACTGCTCTTTGGCAGAAACAGAACAAAGCAACCAATCCAGACTATGGAAGAGAAAGTTCCAAGAGGGATATCCCCCAAGGGGAAGGGTAAAAAATGGAATTTGCAAATTTCTGAGTATAACTCCCTTTCACAATTTCAGATTAAGCAGAGTAACACTAGATATACACAGTTTTTAGCTTCAAAAAAAACACACATAGCATTTGTACACTGCAGGAAGTCCAGTTATTACTACTGACAACTGAAAATAGCTGTTGGAGGGGGTAGGAAATTTTAAATGTTCAAGGAAAACAAAGCAAGTGAGAAAAAGGAAGGAGTGTTAGAAGGGTTAATTTACTCCAGGAAAAATAAAAGGCTATGAAACCTATCCATATTGGAAAAGTAAGAAATGGGAAGACAGGGTATAAGTGAACTAAAAATCTCATCTACTATACCAAAATCATAATGTAATAAAGAGAGAGAAAGAGCAGTAAAGAGTTACTATTATAAACATGGAGGATAATATAAGAAACAGATAAAATATTTGAGGAGGGGTAGAGGGACTGCTTTTTGTTACAAGCAGTTTAACAATGACTTTTAAACCATATGCACATACTTTGATAAAAATAAAAACCAAGAACACATTAAAAAAAAATTCCTATCATCAATAAGAAAAGGACAATCCAAAAGTAAAATGAGCGAATGACATGAACAGGCAATAAGCAAATGGCTGATGCAAGTATACAAAAAGATGGCAAACTGGGATGAGCAATCCAGAGATATGCAAACAAAAATAATGAGATATCACTGGAGGTTAAAAATAATGTGGCACAGCTATGGGAAAATATGACTACTCTTCATATACTGTGGGAGTTTAAAATTGACCACTTTTGAAAGAACATTTGATAAAAGTTTTGTGTTCTCTTTGACAAAAGTTCTATTTCTAACATGCTCGACATAAATAATGACTAATACAGACATGTTTATAGCACCACTGATTATTTCCTATAAATAAGGATTTAGTCAAATAAATATAGTACTTCAATACCACAAAATACTTTTGCAATGCTTGAAAAATTACGATAGGAAGCGATTCCAAAACAGCCTTTACATTAAAAAAAACAAATATGTACAATACATACACGTATACACATCCATATATGAAAGAACATACAATTCATAAATCATGGAGGGAATGGGATTGGGAACATAAGGAAGGGGGCGTGTGAAATGAGGACATTATTATCTATATTTATAATCATGAGTCAGTTTATTACATGTATTTTTTTTTAAATAGTGAAAATGAAATATGTGTTAAACATTCAGTTTAGCATTCATGAGTAGTTCTATTGTCAACATCAAAATATTTGACTTATTTCTATTTTGAAGGCATCTGAGTATCAATTTTTAGCATACCCTCTTATTGTACTGCTTGTCTCAGGATCACCAGGGTCCAATGTTTCTTTTAAGAAGTTTATATAATGTATCCATAGATCAACACTAAGAGGTATTGCCTGAAGCCCCCGTCGATATACCTAAGAAGAAAACAACAAACTGTACTTCAAATATTTAATTATTTCTTAACAGAGAGGCAACACTGTGTTATCCGGTGAACCTTAGAAATACTAATTACTGGAATTTTGTTTAAATAATCTACCATTACCATTTGGGTGGAGGTTGGATAGAACATGGCAATGTTCTGATCCCCACGTGCAGAGTCTTGATCTTCAAAGCGCAGCAGTCCCTGCATTCTGACCGGGTTGTGTGGGCAGGCTTTGGGTTACAGACCATAGGGCACAGACCCATTAGAGCATCAATGACAGCGTCTGACCAAAAATGCAATAAGACGTAGCAAATGTGACTAGCAAACCAACTATATTGTTTGGAAAATGAGAAATAAATGTAAGTGAGAGAAAAGCCCTGCCCTACTTGTTAAGCTGCAGTGTAATACAGAGGCTTGCACTGCAAAGCTTGACAAACTGTAGAGGTTTAACGCACCTGCCAACAAAGAGAGAAAATATTAGCTACAAATGCCACAAGAGTGACAAATGCAAATAAAATACCCTATAAAATTGTTTGACCATAAATCGTAGGTACTGCCAGCCAAAAAAAACAAAAAAACAAAAAAACAAAAAAAAGTTTTTGTTTTATTATTTGGCTTACAGTACCTAATGGAGATAATTTTATTCAGTAATGTACGCACCTCATCTGATTGTTTAATGTTGTCATGCCGCTTTTCAAGGTCTGCATACTTTTTCCAGTAACCATAGCAATATGGATAGTGTATGAAAAATTTGTCAAACGCTTTCCTGGCAGCCATCAAGTGATTCTGATGAAAATAAAAGAAGGTGTTTAAAAATCCTGGAAGTTAATGTCACAAAAATATTATTTCTTCCAAATGTATTATCTCAAATAAACTCACAGATTTAAAAACCACATACACACACAGATCTTTTTCTTATATATTACAGTCTTATCCTTTGAAACAAAAGGAAGTAATTCTGTCAGAGAGCAAGGCAACTTTTTATTTCAGTGATTAAATACACATTTGCACATACACACCAATTATTACAAATATTAGACTCTGCTAATGTTGACAAATAGGTACAAATGTTATAAAAGTTATTTTAAAGCTAAAAATGTACATATCTAATGTTATTCAACTTAATTTGAAAATCATAAAAGAGGCAAGTTTAATTACAAAACAGTAAACCTCATCTGATATTACTTGATTCATCTGTCCCTTCTAATCCCATTTAAATAGTTACTAACCTCCTGTTCTACATACTGAAGCAAATATACCCAGCCTGTAAAATCCTGAGGATTGCTTTCTACAGTTTTCCAGAATTTTTCATACTCTGGAGGGAAATTTGCTTCTGTTTCTGTCACTGGAAGGTCCACAGCATTTGTTACTTCATTTTCTTCTGCAGCTGCATTCACATTAGGAGATCCATCAGGGGACTGTTCCATTTCCGTCACATTCATAATCTCAGTACTGAAATCAGCAGACTGTTCTACCACTACCTCTGAACTGTTGCCTGTGCTGCCATTACTAGAATTTCTGTACTCATCCATGTGAGAATTTTGCATATTTGTTTATGTTGTCTTCAGTTAATGATCTGTGGAAACACAAATAAAGAGGAACATCTTCCAAATGTTTATTTGGCATCATGAAAACCACCTTTTAAAAGCCCCAGCTACCTATTAAAGAAATATATTAACTTCATTCTTGATCTCTGAACAATGGAAACATTGAATCAAAGAATCTATGTATATTAAAGAATATGTGTATATTAAATTGGAGAAAATGTTGAAATTTTTCTCTAGAAAAATTGCATGAGCCATGTGGCAAGACATTTTCAGTTGCCTATCCAATATCCTCTCTTACCATCTTCCTAGTAAAACCTGTTTCTGGTCTGAGTAACAAAGTATCTAGCTGCATGTGGGAATCATGAGACTGAAAAGGATATCTACTACAGAGCTCTGGGAAAGATTTTGCTTTTCTGACAAAAAGGGGCAGTCACAAATAGTGTAGGTTCTACCACTTTCTTATCACCTTGAATGTGAACATATCTAAAACAACCTATGTCTTTAAAACAGTCAATAAGGAATTGGCAAGGAAAAGAAAGAAATGCCGGCCCTGACGTTATCAGTTACTAATAACACAATGCCAATTTCACACTATGTGCAAAAATAAGTCCCTATTTGTTTAAACTACTAGGAATAGACAGGTTTTCTATTACTTGCAGACAAAAGTTCTAACTGATTAACCTACTAACAATGCATAAAAATGGTCATTTCTCCATCACCTCTTGTCAGCACTAAGTATCATAAAACCTAATTTTTGTTCATTTGATTAAAAAAAATAGTACCTCATTGTGATTTGCATTTAACTACAAGAAAGCTGATTTCTATTTTTTTTCTTAAATGCCTTCACATCCTTCACTCATATTTTCTATTAGATTACTAATTTTTATTCTTATTTGTTTGTACAAGCTCTTTGTAAAATAAGGAAAGAAGATCTTTATAATATACATTATAAAACTTTTTTTTAGTTTTTCTTACTAGTTTTTTTGTGTGTATAGAGGGTATCTTGTAAACGTCAAGCAGCTATGAAATCCAAATCTTAAAACATGTTCAAAACATTATTTCAAAATATAGTATGAAGCAAATTTTATCCCAAAAAAGGAGAAATTTAACATATTAAATCAGGAGAAAAGAAGTGGGAATGGATGCCTGGGTGGCTTAGTTGGTTGAGCATCCAACTCTTGGTTTTGGCTCAGGTCATGATCTCAGGGTCCTGGGATCAAGTCCTGCAAGGGGCTCCAAGCTCATGGAAGTCTGCTTGAGGATCCTCTCTCTCCCTCTCCCCCTCGCCCTCCTTCCACTCATGCATATGCATGCACTCTCTCTCTCTCAAAAAAAAAAAAAAAAAGTAGTGGGGGAGGAGAAGAGAGAGAAGAGAAAAATAAGGGAACAGGGGTAGTTTGGGTGGAGACAAAAGTTAATGCCTAATGTATGTCTAGTACTATATTACATTCCTGGTAGAGAATATTTAAGTATAACAGAAAGTCCTTACTCTAGGGCTTATTAAATTCATTGGAAAGAGATTAAAAAACAGGCAAAACAGAGAATTTTAAATGAAACAAAGTGAAAGTTTATAGAAATCAAGTGAAAATTACAGCCATCTAGAAGGGCTTCATGAAATAAAAAACTGGGTCTTAACTTTGAAAAACTCTAAGTTTTAGGACAATAGAAAGAATAATTATCCAGAATAGAGAAAAGCCCACTTGACAGAAAAATCCTTCTTGACAGTCGACAAACAGGTAGAAATTAGAACTGATTCGAAGACGAGAGAGAAACCAGGTTTTATATTGGGGAAGAGGAAGGGTAAGCAGCAGAATAAGCAGGGTAGAGCCAGAAGAATCTGAAAAGAAATTATATAAATAAATCTACAGATACATGTGATGAAAAATAATACAAGAAGCAAACCCACTTGAAACACAGTAAAACAGAATCCAAAGTACTAGATTATGAGAAAAAATAAGTTCCCTTCCCATTAGCTTTTCCATGTTTGAGGCATATGAGGCCCTAAAAAGGCAAAGAAGCTTTCAATTTTTTTTCTCTTCTTCCCCTTCCTTTAAAGAAAAGACACATTTGAAGATTAATTTTCCATATGCAAATTAGTCATTGATTCGTGTCTTTTTATTTCAAAGCCAATGTCAAACAAACCAACAAGAAAATGTTGCACGCTAGAGTCTTGAGTCATTTACCACCAGCCCTATTCTAATATTTAAGTGGAACATAATGGCTTCTTCTGCAATCAGCAAATTTACCACACCCCTGCATCTTCAGAGATTACCAATTACTCCACACCCTGCAATTAAAATGCTGTAAAAAGAATTAAGAACATCATCCTTACCCTTAGGGAGATCATTTTTCTGATTACTCCAAAAATCACAGAGCCAAACGAATACACTAAAGTTATTTTTTTATAAATTATTCCAACATATTCTTTATAACATGGTAATTAACTAGTCCCACTTTATTCTTGACAACAACCAATAACTTCCAATTAGCAACATAACACAGCAAAGGGGCAAAAATATCAAAAGGAGACAATTGTGGTTTTAGCATAAAGACAACAAACCAACAGAAAAGAACAAAGAGCCCAGAAATAAACTTATATATAAAATATATATAAGTTTATATAAGTTTAAAAATATATAGTTAAATGATTTTCAACAAGGGTACAAAATCATTCAACAAAGAAAAGGCAATCAATTTAATAAAATGTGATGGGAAAACTGGATATTCACATGCAAAAGAATGAAGATGGAGCTTTACCTTATACCACATACAAAAATTAACTCAAAATGGATTAAAAGCCTGAATGTAAACCTAAAAATATAAAAATTTCAGAAGAAAACACGAAATCTTCATGATATTGCACTTGGCCATGATTTCCCAGAAATATCAAAAACAAAGGTAACAAAAGTAAAAATAGACAAACAGACTATATCAAAGTTTAAAACTTTTGTGCATCAAAGATCAACAGAATGAGGGACGCCTGGGTGGCTCAGTTGGTTAAGCGGCTGCCTTCAGCTCAGGTCATGATCCCAGCGTCCTGGGATCGAGTCCCACATCGGGCTCCTTGCTCGGCAGGGAGCCTGCTTCTCCCTCTGCCTCTGCCTGCCACTCTGTCTGCCTGTGCTCACTCTCTCTGACAAATAAATAAAATCTTAAAAAACAAAACAAAACAAACAAATAAACAACAACAAAAAAAAACCAGAATGAAAAGACAACAGAATAGGAGGAAATATTTGTCAATCTTATATCCAATTATGGATTACTATCCAGGATATATAAAGAACTACAACTCAGCAACAGCAACAAAAAACTTGATTTAAAAATGAGCAAAGGACATCAACAGTGTATCTCCAAAGATGATATACAAATAGCCAACAAGCGGGACGCCTGGGTGGCTCAGTGGGTTAAAGCCTCTGCCTTCAGCTCAGGTCATGATCCCAGCGCTGGGATCGAGTCCCGCATAGGGTTCTCTGCTCAGCAGGGAGCCTAATTCCTCCCCTCTCTCTCTGCCTGCCTCTCTGCCTACTTGTGATCTCTGTCTGTCAAATAAATAAATAAAATCTTTAAAAAAAAAAACAAAAACAAATAGCCAACAAGCATATGAACACATGCTCAACACCACTAATCAATAAAATGCAAATCAAAATCACAATGAGGTTATCACATAACACCCATTATGATAGCTACTATCGAAAAAAAAAAACAGAAAATAGCAAGTCTTGGCAAGGATGAGAAACTGGAATCCTTGTAAACTGTTGGTAGGATTCTAAAATGATTCAACTGCTACAGAAAACAGTATGGAGGTTCCTGAAAAAATTAAAAAGAGAACTATATACGACCGAAGAATCCCACCTGGTATATATCCAAATTACTGAAAGCAGGGACTCAAACAGCTGCATGCACACCCACATTCATAGCAGCACTATCCACAATAGCCAAAAGGAGGAAACAACTCAAATGTCCATTGACAGATGAATAAACAAAATGTAGTATATACATTGAAATATTGTTCACCCTTTAGGGTTTTTTTATAGGGGGAAAAGAAAGAGAGAGGGTGTTCAAGAGTGAGCAAGAGGGAAGGGGCAGAGAGAGACTCTTAAAACAGGCTCCATGCCCAGCGGGGAAGCTGAAGCAGGGCTCAATCTCTCAACCCTGAGCCTATATCAAGAGTCTGATGCTTATCCAACTGAGCCATCCAGGCACACCTATTCAGCCTTTTTAAAATGAAAGAAATCCTGTCATATTCTATATGGATGAACCTTGAGGATATTATGCTAAGTGAAGTAATAAGCCAGTCACAAAAAAGGACAAACACTGCATGATTCTACTTATATGAGGTATCTAGAGTAATCAAATTCATAGAAACAAAGTAGAATGCAGTTACCAGGGAATGGAGTGAGGGAGAAAAGGGAAGTTGTTTAATGCATGTAGTTTCAGATTTGTAAGATGAAAAGTTCTGGTAGTCTATATACAACCATGTGAATATATTTAACACTACTAAACTATACACTTAAAAATAGTTAAGGTAAATTTTATGTGGCTTTTATCACAAAAAAAAAAAAAAAGGTAAGACAACAGCTTAATTATAACTAAATTAGGGGGCACCTGGGCGGCTCAGTGGGTTAAGCCTCTGCCTCAAGCTCAGGTCATGATCTCAGGGTCCTGGAATCGAGCTCCGCATTGGGCTCTCTGCTAAACAGGGAACCTGCTCCACCTCGACCCCCCGCCTCTCTGCCTACTTGTGAATCTCTGTCTGTCAAATAAATAAACAAAATCTTTTTTAAAAAAATATAACTAAATTAGCAAATATAAAGTACAAAAGACTAGGAATTAGAATTTCCAAATACTGGGGCACTGGGTGGCTCAGTGGGTTGAAGCCTTTGCCTTCGGCTCAGGTCACGATCTCAGGGTCCTGGGATCGAGCCCCACATCGGGCTCTCTGCTCAACAGGGAGCCTGCTTCCCTTCCCCTCTCTCTGTCTGCCTCTCTGCCTACTTGTGATCTCTGTCAAATAAATAAATAAAAATAAAAGAATTTCCAAATACTTTTTTTTTTTTTTTTCAGATTTTATTTATACGGGAGAGAGACAGAGATAGCAAAAGAGTACACAAACAGGGAGCAGAGAAGAAGTAGGTTCCCCAATGGGCAGGGAGCCTGATAGGGAGCTCCATCCCAGAACCCTGGGATCACGACCTGGGCCGAAGGCAGATGCTTAACCAACTGAGCCATCCAGGTTCCCATCCAAATCCTTCCTTCATCATAAGATATAGTATGGTAAATATTAAAATGAACAGGGGATAAGGGGAGTGAGTCCTAGTCCTCTCCCTTAAGAGCATGTGATCCTAGTCAGACTTAAACTTTCTTCCTCACTTCTAATTAGGGACCAATAATACTTGCATAGGGCTATTGGGAACATCAGATGAGATAAAAGCATGTGGAAGTCTATAAATTCACACAAATGAAAGTATCACTGAAAACAACAATCTCCTCAAATAGCATTTTCCAATCCTGATGTTATACTTTAAAATAACTAAGGAAAAGACAAAAGAATTCCACAACACACTTAAATTTTTTTGAAAAAGTTTTTAGAGGAGGAAAAAAGCTGTTGCCTTTCTTCACAAATTAGCAGACAACAGAGTTTATCTGGAGGTCTATCTTATTTCTTGATTTTTAAATTTTAGACATTTTTTGCTCTATTAGATAAGATTAGAATTTAGCTATTATACCAAACATGCCTCTATAACTTCCCTCTCACAAACATGATCCAATTGCAATCAGTCTGGAGTTAAATCAACATTCAGGTTCACATTAGTATGCCTATGTAAACATTTTTTCCCCACGCTATCATGTATACTATAATTACATTTAATTACATTTCCTTGCTTCTACCTCTTTCATTATTTTCTTATGCTTGGTTTTCTTTGATCATTGACCTCAACCTCCTGAAGAGCTCTTAAAAAATTCCTTCAAAAACAACCAACACTCAGGGTGCCTGGCTGGCTCAGTTTAGGTAAAGCATGCAACTCTTGATCTCAGGGTCATGAGTTTGAGCCCCACATGTGGCATAGTTTACTAAAATAAAAACAAACAAACAAACAAAAAAAACTGACACTCATACTATCAAGTCCATTTTCCCTTTAGGAGACATCCTGTTTGAAACCATATAACCTTCTGCAGCAATCCAGACTGGTTTGTCTTGTCTAAGTTTGTCTGTTCTATTTGACCCAAGGAATTCCTTTAACTCCTTTCCTGGGCTGAATCTCATTTACAACAGCCAAACTATTTTTCATTCTTGATTTATTCCCTCTTTTAGAAAATAATTTCTATAAACTTCTGAAAAAGCACATGAGGAGTGAAAAAAATTAAGACTTTTCAATTCTAAAATTCTCATAATTGAATGATAGATTGTCTAGGTATAAAATTCAAGAAAGAAATTAATTGCTTCTTAAGAGTTTTAAAGAGGGGGCACTTGGCTGGCCCAGTCAGTAGAGCCTGAGACTCTTGGTCTCAGAGTGGTGGTGAGTTTAAGCCCCAAATTAAGCATTCAGATTACTTTAAAAAAAAAAAGTTTTGAAAAAAATAAAAATAAAGTTTTGAAGGACTCTTTTCATTGTTTCTTAATACAGGGTTTGTGTTTTTTTTTTTTTTTTGAAGATTTATTCATCATTTGAAATAGAGTGCACAGGAATGCAGAAGGGAGGGACAGAGAATCCCAAGCAGACTCCACCCTGAAAATGAGCCCAACACGGGGCTCAATCCCACAACCCCCAAGATCACAACCTCAGCTGAAACCAAGAGTTGGGCACTTAACCTACTGCGCCACCCAGGTGCCCCTAGGGTAATGCTATTGAGAAAACTCCTCTATATGAGACATGTTTTTTTTTCTCCACAGTAGCTAGCATTTAATCCAGGTGTTCTGAAATTCCAAAATGATGTGCCTTAAGTCTTTTCTACTCATTCTGCTGGCATTCATTCAGAAGGCCTATTTTAATCTAAATATTTACATCATTCAATTCTTATATTCCATATTTATCATTTATGTAATAATTTTCTCTCCTCGGTTTTATCTTTGTTGGAACTCACATTACTCAGTTGTTGGGACCTCTGGGACTGATCCTCTACTTTTCTTAGCTTTTCCTACATTTTTCCCCATCCTCCTTGACTCATTCTACTCTGAGATCACTTTTACTAGGTTTTTAATATATGAATCAAAATTTTAATTCCCTTTTTTTACTCTGAATAATCCATTTTAGTCTCCTATTCTGTTTCAATGGTGCAATATCTCCTGCTATCTCTCTATAAATCACTTTGAATTTTCTTCTGTTCTCAGACCTGTCTCTTCTGTGTGTTTTTTGACTGTTTTGGTCTCTCAAATAGAGATCTTCAAACTGCTGTTCAAGAAGTGTGACACATCACACAAAATCAGAAGCTAGATAAAGCTTGAACCTCAGTGCAGGATGGCATTCTTTTGAGGGGGAACTCATTAAATGTCAGTGCTTCACATCATTTCCCTGGTGTTAAGTTTTCCCAAAGAAGAATGCTTCAACTTAAAAAAATATAAAGAGACAAGAAGCATTCTAGGAGCAAAGAAGAAAAACAAGGCTCGTTATCTTACCATTCAATAAGTAAACTTTTATTCAATTTCCCATTTTCATCAATACCCTTCACCCCTGTCTCAACTCCCACCAGCTATGTCAAACCTTCTCTGGTTCCACCCTTTTCAAATAATAAACATCTAGCTTTTTGCTGGCTATATTATACGGAAAAGAAAAATGGAGGATCTTTAAAAAAAGAAGTACGGTCTAAACTACTCCAGAATTTCAAGTAACCCTAGAAATTTTAGCCTTACTCAGCACTTTCATCATCAGAGGCACTTGGTAACCAAAATTCCTGAGCCTTTCTGGAGTTTTGTGGGAAGATCCTTCTACTTCTTATTAACTTCCCTCTCTGCAGGCAAAGAACTGAATGCAAAAAAATGAAAACCTAAGTTCATCAGTGAAATCTACTCTGTTTCTTCCAAAACATTTAATTCTCATGTTGACACTTCCTCTTCTGTCCTTTGTCTTTTAGGGTTTACATGATGTTATTTTGTTTTCATATTATTTTTTATTTTACTGAAATTAGGTTTATGATTATGCTCAACCCTGTTCATTTAGTACTTTTTTAAAAAAAGATTTTATTTATTTGACAGAGAGATCAAAAGTAGGCAGAGAGGCAGGTGGCGGGGGTGGGGGGGAGCAGGCTCCCAAGAAAATAACTATCTATTGGTTCACTATGCAGTCCAGTCTATACCACTCCAATAAAAATACTAATTTCTCATAATGAGCTAGCTGCCACAACCAATGGTCAATCTTTATTCTCTTAAATTTCTATTAAGCCTCCATTTCCTTCTTAAAATTCTTTATATCTCCAAGAAGCAAATCTATCATGATACCAACCTCTGAATCTTCATCTCATTTATGGTCTTGCCTCTTTCCCATTCTCAAAGTATTTGTTTTGTATCTCTTCTACAGCACTCCTATAGTGGCTGAAATCATTACTGGTCCTCCTCCTTCCCTTGGCCATAATGGAGAAAGTATCTCTGCTCCTAGCAAAGGTAACACCCTGAATTCATGATTTGATCATTTCTCCCACCCATCTCAAGAATAGTGGTTCTTAAATTATCTTTACTCTCCCCTTATCAGTTTCTTTCAGTTCTTAAATCCAACAACCTTCAAGTGTAAATGTTTTTCTTCTTCTATATAATAATTCATGATGTATATACGACAAGTTAGCTTAAAAACAAATGAAGGATAATCAATCAAAAGCTATGGTAAGGTTTTGGATTTTGTTCTAAGGACAAAGCCAATGAAGTTGTACAAGCTTGTTATCTCTACTTCTGTAACCTCCATTTACTCTTCAATTTGGTTTCTTCATCACTCTCTAAAATTTGCCAAGGTCACATCTTCCTGACGTACTATTTACAGCATCCAACAGTAATGATGACTTTCTACTTGTAAGATTCTCTTTTATTGATTTTTCTGACACATCACATTCACCTAGCTTTCCCCCTACCATTCTGAAGAATTAATTTTTTTTCTTCTCAACAGTCCTGTAAGAATTGGTAGCACCCAACATTTTGTACTCAACTCTCTTCTTTTCTCAATCAACACTCTCCTTGGGCTGAAAATGTTCTTCCCTTTGATATATTTCCTTCGCTTGGCTTCCGAGTCACACCATCACCTCTTTCTACCTCACAATCACTCTTCCTTCCAAGTACTAGTCTCCTGAGGCACTCAATCTTTCTTTCAAGTTCATCTATTCCTTCTCTATCTCCATTAACTCCCAATCTCACATAGTTTTAAATACAAATACTAATTACATGCCAACTCCCAAATGCTATCTCCAGCCTTTTTTTCCAGACTCCAGATCCATATATTCAACTGCTACTTTTAACACCTACACATACAGAGCCATTTCAAATTACAAAATGTCCCTAAGTGAACTTCTGATCTCTTCTACAAAACCTGCTCTATCCACTGCCTTCCCCATATCTGCTAACAGAAAATCCCTCCTTTCAGTTGCTCAGGCCAAAAATCTTGGGAATCATCCCTGACTTTTCCTTCTTTCACACCCAACCACTTTGTTACGGAAACTTTTATATGTATTCAGAATTCCACATCTTATAATTCTCATTCAAACCACCCACCTCTCATCTAGAATACTATTTACAGTCTTCTATAACCATACATAGGTCTCCTGCTTCATCCTTTTTGCTGCACCCACCCTACCTCCCTGTCCCCAGTCCATTCTCGGCACAGCAGGTAGTATTCTTTCTAAAACACAAATAAAACCATGCCACTCCACTGCTCTATCTCACAGGGTAAAAGTCAATGTTCTTGAAATGGCTCACTGTCTTCCTCTTACCATTTATCTTTTGACCTCATCTTCTCCTACTCTTAACCCAATTCAGCCCCAGCTGCACTGGCATCTTGTTTTCTCTAAAACAGACCACACTCTCCAGCCTTAGAGCCTTTAAATTGGCTGTTTCCTCTACCAGAGTGATTTTCTCCCAGATGCCTTCCTTAACTCCTCCTTTATTGATATGTCACCTTCTCGGAGCGTCTGACTCTTAATTTCACCTCAGGTCAAGATCTCGGAGTCCTGAAACTGAGCCTGGTGTGGGGCACTGTGCTTGGCAGGGAGTCTGCTTGAGATTCTCTCCCTTTCCAAGCCCACGACCACTCCCTTTCTCTCAAATAAATAAATCTAGGGAGGAAGGTAGGAAGGAGGGGGAGAGAAGGAGGGGGAGAAAAGGAGGGAGAGAGGAAGGGAGGTTGGTAGGTAGGTCACTTTCTCAGTAAGACCTACCTGGGTAATCCTATTTAAAATTTTAACTTGCTCCCATTCCCAGCATACATGATCCCTTTTACTGTATTTGATCCCCTTTACTGTCCTCTTTTTTTTTCTTTTATCCATAATATTATACTCTAACATAATAATTTACTTATTTAGAACACCCTAACATAAGAATTAACCATCTCCTTCTTTTTATTCACAGAAGTACTGCTGTAGTTTAAGTAATCAGTATCTCCCCACTACAACAGTATTTTTCAAACTGTAGACTGCTTCAGACCAGCTTTTTCTCCTATTTTGCAAATGAAAAATAAAATGGAAAAAATTTTATCAGACTGCTTTGCACACAGTAAGGGTATATTCTTTTGTGACATTTGCTATGACTACACACAGGCGCGCGCGCACACACACACTTCAATTACTGCATATTGAGCTGCGTGGCACACTGAAGACACTTATTTGTGAAAAGAATGAATGAATGAAAGTATATCATCATATACTGCTATGATTTCAATTACTAGCTATTTGTCATAATCCTGAGACACCATTTATTGAACAAGTATTTTGATGAATGCCATTTACTCATTTTTAAGAATAGGAAAAACAAAACTGACTAATTAATTTGTCAAAGGTTATATAGTTAGTAAGGCAAAGAGAGAGGATTCAAACCCGTTCTAACACCAAAACTCTCCCCATTCTCTACCAACTTCTGCAGCCAAGAAATTCTCCTTTTGTTGAAATTTGGTTTTGTTTTGTTTTCCAGTTCAGCTCCTTTCCACTTCAAGGCCTTAGTGTACCCAGTTTCTTCCATCTGGAATACTCTCCCACCCCCTACCCCACTCCCACTTAGAACCTTCAACCTAGCTGAAGCCTACTCATTCTTCTGCATGGAAAGTTTAAACACCACTTCCTAGAAAGTTTTCCCATACACTCCAAATTAGTTAGGTTCCCTCCATGATGCTCCACAGAATTCTTTTTCTCCATAGCACAAATCACATTTGTGGTACTCATTTGATATCATCTTTCCACCTAGACTACAAATTTCTTGTGAGTCAAGACCAGATCTACCAATACACAGGGATACAATATACCAGGAGGCCTAGTACTACACACTCAATTCACTGAAAAATAAATAAACAGTATCTGAGTCCTTAGTCCTCCCAGAATAAAAACTAATATATTACTTTCATAACCAAATGAGAGTACCGGGGCTTTAGGGGTGGTCCCTGGGTGGCTGAGATGGTGAAGCATCTGCCTTCAGCTCAGGTCATGATCCCAGGGTCCTGGGATGGCCCCAAATAGGGTTTCCTCCTCAACAGGGAGCCTGCTTCTCCCTCTCTCTCTACTATTCTCCCTGCTTGCGCTCTCTCGCTCTGTCAAATAAATAAATAACATCATTAAAAAAAAAAAAAGTACTTGGGCTTTAGGGTCCAACAGAACTGAATTAAAGATCTGCCCCAGGGGCGCCTGGGTGGTTTCATCAATTAAGCATTTGCCTTTGGCTCAGGTGGTGATCCCAGGGTCCTGGGTTGAGCCCTGTGTCAGATTCCCTGCTCAGCGGGAGCCTGCGTCTCCCTCTCCTCCCTGCTTGTGCTCTCTCTCACTCTGTCACTATCTCTCTTCCTCTCTCAAATAAATAAATAAAATCTTAAGAAAAAAAAAAAAAAAAGATCTGGCCCAGTTACTCATTAGGGAACACTGAGCAAGATACTTAACCTCTCTAAGCCTCATTCACAAAATAATCACAAATACCTTGCCATAAAGATTAACTATCCTCTTCATTCACAGTGCTATTACTACAATTTCAGTAATTATCATCTCCCCTCTTTTTTTAAGTTTATTTAAGCAATCTCCACACTCAACATGGGACGTTAACAACCCAGAGATCAAGAGCCACATGCTTTACTGACTCAGCCAGCCAGGCACCCCTATTTTACATCGCCTCTTGAGTAATGTTTTTCAAATTTCAGACTGATTCCAATCAGCTTCTCGTTTTTTAAATGGAAAAATACAGAATTGAAAACAATATATCAGAGTTCATGCACACACTAAGGGCATGCCGAAATACATACAGAATGCAACTACTGTTTATTTGGATGCAATATTACATGCACAACCTACTATGGGTCACAGTCAAAAAACTTGAAAAACACTGCTATACTACTTCTACAGATAAATTAATATTACTGTAATATTAAAATGAGCAGAACAGAGGCCGTGGTTTTATTCACCACTGTGTTCCTAGAACCTAAAACAGTGTCTAGTATGTAACAGCACATTAAATCTCTGTTGAAAAAGTGGAGTGACAAATCTGGTCGCAACTCAGCTTTTCAAATATACTAATCCTACAGTATTCCTCCTCATTGCTTTTTACAGGGCTCAATATATTTTTCATGTCCGAACCCTGGCTTACTCTATTCTCTTAGACTAACAAACTTTCCTTTTCTCAATTCACAAACCAATCAATGCCCTTCTACATTTCACTTTCTTATAAAATCGTATTAGAGGCCCAAGTCCACAAGCATGAAAGGAAACATGATAAATTATAATGTGACTACATATACACTAAAAAAATACAGTTCTACATCATACAGTCAACTTTTAGTTTAGTTATAGCAAACTTTAAACATTTCACTAACAATTCAGCATGCCATCTTAAAATTTAAAAGGTCTTCTGGAGAATCATTTAACCCATACTTAATTAAAAATGTGAAGTCTAATTTAATACCTTCTCTCTTAACTCTCTCTAGGCACTCAAAATCATACCACGTATTTTTCTTTTCATAAACAAAGCAACACAAAAAAATCTAAAGTCATCACTAAAGACCAAAAAATCAGTTTGAGTATTGCAAATCAACTAGCTTTCCAATCTACAAGTTACTCTGTTCCTCATCCTCAGATAAGCCATTTGAAGACACAAATTGTTAAGAGACTACCATAACCACTTGTTTGGGAAACTATTTTCAGAGGCTGAGTAGAATGTCCACAGACTGACCTTTTTTATTTTTCCACATATTAAACACTTAATATTTTCCAGAAACTCAACCTTGTATATATATATTTACATAAATGACTGCATCACCTCTTAAGTCTTTGGAGAAAAAAAAATTACCATTCAACAGGAACTACTTTCTTTCTCCTTTGACTATTTTTCACACACATACAAAATCCTATGTTTCATGCAGATTAGTTATTAACATACCACAAAAGGTTCTGTTATTTCTCTTTATGATGTTTAAATAATCTCTACAGCCACTGTGGGGCTTGAACACTGATCAGGAGTCACGTGCTCTACTGACTGAGGCAGCCAGCCACCCCTGTTCTTTTTCTTTTCTTTTTTTTTCTAAAGATTTTATTTATTTATTTGACAGGGATCACAGGTAGGCAGAGAGGCAGGCAGAGAGAGGAGGAAGCAGGCTCCCTGCTGAGCAGAGAGCTGAGCTGAAGGCAGAGGCTTTAACCCACTGAGCCACCCAGGCGCCCCTGTTCTTTTTCTTTAAGACACATGTGTACACACACCTTTTATCATTTGATTTATAAAATTTTGGGGGGGCGCCTGCGTGGCTCAGTCAGTTAAATGTCTGCCATAGGCTCAGGACATGATCCCAGGGTCCTGGGATTGAGCCCTCCATCAGGCTTCCTGCTCAGGGGGACTCTGCTTCTCTCTCTCTCTCTCTCCCTCTCTCTGCTGCTCCCCCTGCTTGTGCTCTGTCAAATAAATACATAAAATATTAAAAAAAAAAAGTCTTTAAAAAATAAAATTCTTCTTACTCAACTATAGGTAAACAAGTAAAAATATTACCAAATACACCGACACTAATTAGCCATCTTTGGTCAATGCCTAATTATTCCAGAGTTCATAATCTACGAATTAGAGTTTTTTAGCACAACTCCTTTCGTTCACTTTATACCTACCAGAAGCTGAACAGCGGAAAGTTCCAACTTTTGCAACTCTAGAATGAGGTTATAAATGGGAGGGGGGGAGGGGGTTACCTGACAGTCGTTTTTTTCAATCTACTTAAGCTCCCAGAGAGACCAAAACACTTAAGTTCCAACATGAGCTTCACATTTCCCTGTATAAAATGTGTTTTCTTAAGGTTCAACCTTTCCAGCTGTAAAAAAGTTTAAAGTATTTCTGAACAGACTAGATCAGTTGCCAAATAACCTCAAGTCTTTAAAAATAAGGCAACATGGACATCGAACCAAAAACAATTCAATCGGCATAAAATAATACAGTATTATAATCAACAATAACAGATAAAGAGCAGTACTACTTAGTGTCGGTCTCTGATTACAAAAGGTAAGCATTACTTTAAAACAGGTGTCTTTAGAAGATCCTACTAGGATCTTTAGCGTCTTTTTTTTCTGATTCTCTCCTATGCTGCCAAAGCTCTGGCTGATCTTTGAGGTGCTGTGACTCAGGGTCCTAACAGCATGGCTTGCGTAGTCGGAACGCGGAACGCGCCACTACAAGGCGCCTACAAGCTTTTATTAACAGAATTTGAATTCTCTCAATCCTCTGACGGCTACTATTGAGCCCCTTCCACTTCCAGTCGCCCCAGCACACTGATTTCCAGCCCTTGGGGAAGCTAGGGCTTCAGACTTACCCCCAAAACGCTTCCTAAATCAAGGTGGAGGCCCGCATTTCCCCGCCCTTCATAAGGCGCACTCGTCAGAGAAACGTTTGGTCTAAGAAAAGAAACCTCATCCTGCCCCACCCAACAGGTGGGAAGGAGAAAGGAATGGACAGCTGGGAGCCGAGGCCAGGCCAGGCCTCAAACAGGGCGGGAGAGGGAGGCCGCAACCCCAGTGCGGCCTGAAACAAGGCAGGCCCCTTCCTGCCCCACGAAATACTGCCCCCCCCCCACTCCGCCCGGCCAATTCCAAAACGCCTGCCCCAGCTGACCTGACGACGGATGCCACTCAATGCCATGAGCCGCAGTCTGGGCCAACCAAGCCGAAGATGGCACTTCCACCGTCTCTGTCCCACAGACACCGCAGCAGCCACCGCCACCACCAGGGCCGCCTCGTCGAGAACAGGCGCGCATGCGTCGGTGCTCCCGGAGGCGAAGGAGTCACGTGGTAACACCGCGTTCAGGCCTCGCCCTCCGCGGGATCCTGAAGCGGGGGGGGGGGGGGGGGGGGGGGCGGGGGCACGCAGCCCCCGCCCCTTCTCCGCCCTCTCGGCTCTGCAGCTTGAAAAGATCGGGCGGCTGTTCCTGATGTTTTTCAGCCCTGTGGGGACTTTCTGAACCAAAAGACAGTGTTTAGGGCCTTTTACATCCTTAATCTTAAACACAGCGCTCCACGCCCTCCAAAGGAAAATACTGTCTTTTGCGGCAAATCTGTTTTTGCAACAATTGCCCAGGTTTTATCCCTTTACCTAAACGTGAGGAGAAATTCAGCCTTAAATCTCTATAACTCGGGATGATACTCTGGGTCCGCTCAGTTTTCTCAAGAGGAAACACTTTAAAAAAAAAAAGGAAATAATAGTGGAAACAAGTTAGGGGCTTGGGAAATTGATCATTACAGAGTTATATGAAATTATCCTCGGGACAAATGAAGGCTGCTTGCACTGACAGTATTAGCAGTCCTCTTCAGTTAGGTTCTCATCCTTTTTTTTTTTAAGATTTTATTTATTTATTTGACAGACAGAAATCACAAGTAGGCAGGGAGGCAGGCAGAGAGAAAGGGAAGCAGATTCCCCGCTGAGCAGAGAGCCCAATGCGGCTTGATCCCAGGACACCTGGATCATGCCAGGAGCTGAAGGCAGAGGCTTTAACCCACTGAGCCACCCAGGCGCCCCCCAATCCTCGCTTAAAAAAAAAAAAATTTTTTTTTTTTTAATCTGGTCTCTCTCTCCTATTTCTGTTAAAAGTTTCCTGAGTTCACCCACCACTTGCCATGCAATCTCTGTTGAAGGTTCAGTAGTATCACAACTGGGTTGCGAGTTCCTCCTTTGGAATCTGATTCCAGAAGTATCTCTGAAGATAACGTTTCCCCTCCACAACGTTGTTAACCCTAAATCCCCTCAATACCACCTTTGCTTCCAAATATCAAAATCAGGGGCTGGCTGGGTGGGAGGAACCTGTGTCTCTTTAACTCAAGGTAAGGAGTGTGAGCCCCAATTTGGAAGTAGAGATTACTTAAATGAATAAATTAAACCCTTAAAAAAATCAGTCTTCTTCAAGTATATGATCTCACTGATATGAGGAATTTGAGGGAGTGGTGTCAGGCGGTGTAGTGGGGAAGGGAGGGAAAAATGAAACAAGATGGGACCACCAAGGGAGACAAAACCATAAGAGATTCAATCTCAGGAAACAAATTGAGGGTTGCTGGAGGGGATGGGAGTGGCCCATAGGGTGGCTGGGTGATGGACATTGGGGAGGTTATGTGTTTGGTGAATGCTATGAATTGTGTAAGGGTGGTGATTCACAGACCTCTACCCCTGAAACAAATAATACATTATATGTTAATATAAAGCCTAGCAGGGACCAAAAAGAAAAAAAATAGTAAGTCTTCTTACTGACTGCAGTTCACTTTCAGCAAACTGCATGTATTTGCAGCTTTCCCTTTCCATTGCTTCTTACTATTGAAGCTAACTTTTGGATTCTCAGTGCAGCTATGCTTTTTACTGGTTTTGTCAGCAACTTTTAGATGTTTACTATGGGGAAGAAACTTAATGGAGTAATCTATTAGGAAGTGACTCTAAGTGCCAGGACTTCTTCACTCCTTTTCTGGTTCTTCCAATCTTTCCTAAACTTATTTCAAATTCTTCATTGGTAAATAAGATTAGTTCTGAGATCCCATCCCCCTCCTATAGTCATTTTATAAAAATCTATCTACTTCTGCATCTTTATTCATTGCTTTTAGTTTTCTACATCTTACCTTTCCAGACAGTGCTCTTGCTCTCTCTCCTGCTGGAAAATGTCCATTAGTTTTCCTCCATAAATCTCTTGTCGTTATGGATCTGCTTTTTGGAGAACCCAGACTAACACAAAAACTAACCAACATAAATGTTAAATTTAATGCGATGTGTTTTCTCCTAATTGATTCCATTACCTCCCATATGTCAGTGATTTATGCAATGGACATTTTTAATTTGTTTTAGTTCTTTGGGACATCTCCTCTTTCTGAAGTAGAGAGCCTACATCCCACTATAGAAGCTAAAACTACCTGATACTTACTTTCCTAGTCCCCCTCCTCCACCACACACACACACACACACACTCTCATAGAGACATGAACACATGGCTTGTAGGACTGACATCCAATGTGGCAGTGTGTCATATCAGTGGGGTGATATGGTGGCTGTCTTCTGTAATACTAGCAGGCTAGTGGACTAGCTCTGCAACGCAGACCAGCTCTGCAACACAAGGTATACATTCTTATTAGCTAGCTAGCCTCCCAGTCTCATAGAACTCTGGGACACCAGATTTTTTATAAAGCTTTCTTTTGTTTAAATTAGGCATATATAGTTAGTTAGTTAGTTAGTTAGTTGTATTTGTTGGTAAATAAGACTTGTGATACGAGTTCCAAGAACCATTGCAGATAACAGACCCTCAGGGAAATAGAAACAAGTTGGATTAGTCCTAACCAGGGCTGAGAAACCAGTAAAAATCTAGCTGGTACCAAAAGAAGTCCTTCTGGTGTTTATGGAACACAGTGCACACAGTACACATATGATATAAAATGATTAACTATATATGATATAAAATGATTAAGTTCCACGGGTATAATGATATACCCATGGAAGGCAGTTTTGGGCTAAAGTGTGGGGTAGAATTTTTATTTATACTAACACTGGAGAGCTTAAAAGAGAATGACGAAATGAGATTTCTAAATTCTTAGCTTGAAGTAGGAATCAAAAATTAAGGACTTCCTCTGATAATAACAAAAGAATTTATTCTTTGCAGCCATGGGGCTAAAAGAGCCAAACCCTCAAAGTTGGGGCCCATAGGTTGCCAAATTACAAAGTTAGTTGAATTCATAGTCTTGTCAGAACACTTCTGTGAAGATTAAGGCATTGTTCAAGAAAGAGCAGAACCAAAGAAGTGAAATGGGCATGTGGTAGAATTCAAATAACTCAAATGCCCTTAACTCATTACTTTTAACTGAACCTCATTCAACAAACAAAAGCAGCCCCTACTCACTGGACTGAAAAGACTGTTTCTGCCTTACGTGGAAATCTGTATAGATATCACCTAATCTGTAGAGCTTTCACTTTGCATGAAGAGGCCAATTTTTCTTATTCCCCATTTCCGACACATACCATTTTTTCTAAACATATATAACATCAAACTTGTATAGCAAGATGTATAGCAAGACAGTTGAAACTTTACAAATTTATGTTGACAATAATATGAAGAATACAGGAGAAAATTCTTTGAGTGCTAGACTGAGGAGGAAATGATTTTAAAGTATATATATGTAATATATATATATATTTGTAATATTATATATTAACATATACATATATATGTATAAATTCAATATGCTAGCTTAAACAGTCAGTCAGGCACAGTTTTAACAGTTTGTTCTGTAGGCGTGCTGGCATGAACTATTCATGAACAACTTTCTACTCACCTATAACTCTGTATCCTAGAAGTGCCAGGTACACTACCTTCACCAAGATTAATAAATACACAGGTGAAGGGACAGTCAGCAACTTTGGAAAGTGTTACAGTCTCCAACTTATGATGGCTCAACTTAACAATTTTTCAAAGTGGCTCAAGAGTGATTAACCACACAGCCAACTTGATCACAAGGATAAACGACAAATACACTTAAAACCGTTCTGTACCCATGTAACCATTCTGTTTTTCACTTTCAGTATGGTATTCAATAAATTTCATGAGATATTTAACACTTTATTATAAAATGGGCTTTGTGTTAGATGATTTGCCCAATTATAGGCTGCCCAATTATAGTGTTCTGAGCATATTTTTTAAAAAATATTTTATTTATTTATTTGTCAGAGAGAAGGAGAGAGAGCGAGAGCACACAAGCAGGCAGAGATGCAGGCAGAGGCAGAGAGAGAAGCAGGCTCCCCGCCGAGCAAGGAGAGCCCATGCGGGACTCGATTCCAGGACCCCGGGATCATGACCTGAACTGAAGGCAGCCACTTAACCCACTGAGCCACCCAGGTGTCCCTGTTCTGAGCATATTTAAGTTAGACTTGGCTAAGCTATGATGTTTGGTAGGGTAGGTGTATTAAATGCATTTTTTTCTTTTTTTTTTTTTAATATTTTATTCATTTGGGGGTGCCTGGGTGGCTCAGTCCTTAAACGTCTGCCTTCGGGCTGTCTCAGGCCCCGCAAAAGCCTGCTTCTTCCTCTCCCACTCGCCCTGCTTGTGTTGCCTCTCTCGCTGTGTCTCTGTCAAACAAATAAATAAAATCTTAAAAAAAAAAAGATGTCATTCATTTATTTGATAGAGAGGGAGAATGCACAAACAGGAGGAGCTGTAGGCAGAGAGGGAGAAGCAGGCTCTCCAATGAGCAGGGAACCCAATGTGGGCTCAATCCCAGGATCCTAGGACCTGAGCCTAAAGCAGACACTTAACAGAGTTAATCTGTGGTTCATCAGATAGAAGGGGGGCTTACAGAATACGGCAGATACTATAGGCTGGCTCAGTCATAACTCTTCCAACTGAAATTTCTATTACCTTGTCTACTACTGAGACTAGGAGATGAAATACTCAATTTTTTAGCTTCCCTTCAATCTAAGGGCAGTCAATGAGATGTAGCTGGAAGTAGATAAAAATGGCCTCTTTTCCTAAATAAAAAGGCAGAACCTCTAGAAATACTCACCAGTGTTACAAACTTCATTAATTTTTGATTCCCCTATCCTCCAAATCTGTGTCATCAATTAAGTCAATCCTATCAATAGCTTTCAAATCCATTTTCAGTTCTCACTGCTTCTACTATTAAGTTTAGACCTTTACTATCTGAAGTCTGGCTCGGGTCTCTGGGTGGACCACTAAATTCCTTCCTATTGAAACTTAACATAATTTTACAATTTTTTTCAACACAGGCAGATACTATCAACTCCTTACACTGGAACATTTGATGAAATCCATTTAACCCTTTGGATTAGTGCTTCAGATTGACTTCCTTGCCCACACCCTTTCTTGGCTCCAACTAATCCTCTGCTACTGGTTATTTTTTTAAACATATCTTCCACCTTTAAAAAACACTGCTTTCTGGGGTGCCTGGGTGGCTCAGTGGGTTAAAGCCTTCGGCTCGGGCCATGATCCCAGGGTCCTGGGATCCTCCTCTCTCTGACTGCCTCTCTGCCTACTTGTAATCTCTGTCAAATAAATAAATAAAATCTTTTTAAAAACCCAAACAAACAAACAAAAACACTGCTGTCTCCAGAATAAATTTCAAACTTATATATCATTCACCATCTTATTCGAGTTATTATATTTATTTAGCATCCAGGGTAGGTACTATTCCAGGCATAGTGATTAAAAAAAAAAAAAAAAAGTAATTCAAGACTGGCCAGAATTTGGTACCACCAGATCATTTTACATAATTCTGTCTCATTGCATGCATTTTTTTTAAAGATTTTTATTTATTTATTTAGAGAGAGCACATGCGTGAATGGGAGAGGAGCAGAGGGAAGAGAATCTCAAGCAGACTCTGCTGAGCTAGTAGTCAGATGTAGGGCTTGATCTCACCATCCTGAAATGATAACCTGAGCCAAAACCAAGAGTTGGATGCTTAACCGAGTCGACAGAGATCATAAGTAGGCAGAGAGGCAGGGATAGAGAGAGACAGAGGGAAGCAGGCTCCCTGCCAAGCAGACAGCCCGATGCAGGACTTAATCCCAGGACTCTGGGATCATGACCTGAGCTGAAGGCAGAGGCTTTAACCCACTGAGCCACCCAGGTGCCCCCCTGCATGTATTTTTTGACTACTTTGCTAAATCTGTAAATTACTTTAATGCTTTTTAAGTCTATGCTCATCCATTGTTCTGCCCAGAGAGGAGTTTAATTGTGAATTAAGAGTTTAGGTTCTCTTTTACAGTACGCATTATGAAACCACAAATCACTAATGATAATATAGTACTTAATTGATTTTGCCTTTTGACATTTTCAACCCACTAACTGCAATGAAATAAGTAATCTTAACTTATCCCAGCACTAAAGATTTCTATAAGGTTTGTGCTCATCTTTTTTCATTTGCTCCTGGGAATAAGTCATCTTTGTAGAAAATTTGAGTTTATAAATGTTTTCTTATACATAATCTCATTTTAAATTTGGATCCCACAATAACCCAGAATTACATAAGTTTTGATAAGTAATAAAAAAAACTGGATTCCAAATCCATGCTTTCTAATCAAAGTCTTAAGCTCTTTACAATATCTTGCTTCCCTTTGTCATCTCCCTTTTAGTTATTTCTACCTCCCTTAATACTAATATTCACTACTGTCTCTTTTTTGCCATTGTTTTCTCTTCACATTATTTTTATCTTCAGATTCCCTTCACACTTTCAACTTATTATAATTTAAATTTTATCACATAAATAATACATGTTGCTCATTTCTGAAAAAATAGAAACTGCTTAATAGTACACTAAAAAAAATTAACTTCTTTACTCACAGTTTACTACAGTTTAATGTTCATGTATATAATTCCAGTTCTATTTTCTGTATGCCTATAATATGAGATAGAGACTTTGTATTTATTTTGTAGTCAGGCTTTTTTCCTTTAACACACTATGATATTGCCCTGTGATTATTTAATATTTTTAATGACAATATGACATGGATTCCATTGGGTTAATATGCCACTTAAATTTTTTCATTTTTTAGTTGCTCTGCTGATGGGGGTAAACTTTTATAATTATTACTGCTTGTAAAAAGCCTTCATTCCGAAAAAAAAAAAAAAAAACTTCATTTCAATTTATTTAGGCTTTTAGCTCCTTTAGTTTTTTTTGTTTTTTGTTTTTTTAAGATTTTACTTATTTATTTGAGAGACAGAGCACAAGCAAAGGGAGCGGCAGGCAGAGCAAGAAGCAGGCTCCCTGCTGAGCCAGGAGCTGATGCGGGGCTCAATCCCAGGACCCCAGGATCAGGACCCAAGCCAAAGGCAGACACTTAGCAGACTGAGCCATCCAGGCATCCCTCCCTTCGTTATTTCATTCAGTGATCACTCTCCAATTCTTTGTTGATTTCTGGGTTTATCAATCCTTGATAACAGAGTCCTAGAATTCTGAGTGCTCAATATCATTAAGTTACTAAAATGGAGGAAATCTTTAAGGCTTGGGACTCTATTATGTAATGAATACTTTTTTATAATAAAAGCACCCAGATTACATAAAATTCTCACATTAATAGTAGTGATCATATTTACTGTACTTTTTCTTTTTTTTTTTAGATTTTATTTACTTATTTCAGAGAGAGAGAGAAAGAGAGCATAAGAGGGAGAGGGAGAAGCAGACTCCCCACTGAGCAGGGAGCCTGATGCAGGGCTCAATCCCAGGACCCTGGGATCATGACCTGAGGCAAAGGCAGAGGCTTAACCAACTGAGCCACTCACATGCTCCTCTACTGTACTTTTTCAACGCAAAATCATAGTACATACATTTTTTTAAAAAGAATAATTAAACTTGTACATAAAAATAATGGTTTCTACCTTTGAAATTTAAAATTTACCTTCCATATACTCAACAATTAATGCAAATTTAGTAGGCACATTTGCAATGACACAAGGACAGTGGTCAAAATTAATAAAACTTGGAATCTATAACCATTGTTTCAATGGTGCACATCATTAAGGGTTAAAGCAAAATTTAATGATGATTTCAGATATACAACCAAGGTCAAAAGTGTATAAACCAGGTGCTGACAAATTATTCGAGAGGTCTGTTTTTGTTTGACCTGAGCTAAGAATGTGTTTTACATTCTTTTTTTTTTTTTTTTAAGATTTTATTTATTTATTTGACAGACAGAGATCACAAGTAGGCAGAGAGCAGGCAGAGAGAGAAGGGGGGAAGCAGGCTCCCTGCTGAGCAGAGAGCCCGATGTGGGGTTGGATCCCAGGACTCTGGGATCATGACCTGAGCCGAAGGCAGAGGCTTTAACCCACTGAGCCACCCAGGTGCCCCCGTGTTTTACATTCTTAAAGAGTTTAAAAACAAAAACAAAAACAAAAAAAACCCAAAGAATATGCCACTATCTGTCTGTAGCTTACAAAGCCAAAAACATTCACTTTTTGGTCCTTAATTTCAGACCTAAACTATAGAAACATAATAAAATACACTTGGAAGAACAGATAAAGCATGTATGTAACTATGAATATATGTTACAGTACCTACAAACAGAAAAAGTAACCAAGTCTTCACTTTCCATTCAGCTTAGCTTCAAATTGTAAAACCCCTTTTATTCCTCAGCAGTCATGGAGTAATACAAAGAATCACAATTTAAAATGAAGCCATAGGGACTCATGGGTGGCACAGTGGGTTAAAGCCTCTGCCTTCAGTTCAGGTCGTGATCCCACGGTCCTGGGATCGAGACCTGCGTCGGGCTCTCTGCTCGGCAGGGAGCCCGCTTCCCTCTCTCTCTCTGTCTGCCTCTCTGCCTCCTTGTGATCTCTGTCTGTCAAATAAATAAATAAAATCTTTAAAAAAAAAGATGAAGCCATATACATCAGAAAACCGGTAAGTGACACAAGAAATGAAAAAGAATGAGGATAGTTCACAACTGTAATAAAGTGATCATTGAGTAAACAAGGCACAGAATTATAGATGTTTAGAACAAGACAGAACTTTAAAAATCACCTAGTCCAGCCCTCATAGTTTAGAGATGGGAACACTGAGACCTAGAGCTGGCAAGTGACTTGCCCAAGATCACATGGCTAATTTCCTCTAAAGGTAGAACTATAACCCAGGTCTATAGTTAGGTCAATAGAGATAGGTCAATATTATATCAAGTATACCAAGTGAAAGCGATAGGTCAATATTATATATATATTTTATTTTAAGATATTTGGAAGGTCAAAAAATAGGACACCTCTCACACATCTACAGAAATAAATCTTTTTATTTTTATAACATTCCTTTTCTTTTTATGATGCATACAGTACTTATAGCCCAAGAATTCTGAGAAAAGCTATAGAAGACCTGGCACTATTTTTGAGAATTACACAACTGGGCAGCAAAATAATACCTTTATAAATGTTGGGACATATAGAAATAAAATTTAGTGTTTGCACACAAAAATAGGGAAGTTACATTCAACACGTTTTCTTTAACGTGCATTTAAAATGTTTAAGCATTTTCTAAAACTTTGGTTATCATGCTTCATTATAACTTGTTGAATTTCAAATTATGTAGATGATTTAACCCAAATGGTAGGCAAATATATCACATTAAAACAGCAGCAAAAGCAAGCTAATACTGCACAATCATATTAGCAGACTGATTTCAGAAATACATGTTTTTCACAAATAGCACACAGAAGTTAATTTGTTATAACATAGTTCAATGACTTTTCTTTCATTTTATAAAATAAGGCTGAGTAATGAGACATAGCAGAACATGATTACATAATAAAAAGTACATTTTTAATTACAAATCTAATTGTACATAAAGGGCAATGAACTGTGGTTTCTATAGAATAGTGCAAATGAGCAGGACTTTCCTCAAAAATAATATACTTGGATTCATTCCATGTACCTCAGATTTCATGAATATTAGGTTATATTAATCATTTTAGGTTTCTGTGAGATGAGTACAAGTGGCAGGGTTCAGATAGGGCAGACGTGTACTCATTGGCTGCAAATACAAATAGCCATTGACTTAATTTACCAGATGAGAAGTGCAGGCACTGAAAATGTTACTTTAAAAAAGTTCCATTTGTCATCATGTAAACAATTTTCTTCATCATACTATATTTCATCAAAGATTCATAATTCATTTCATATTGTCATATCAAGCAATTCTTCTAAACTCTTTTTGATATGTGGTGGTTGAGATGCAGCCTGATTTAACAGATTCTGACCCATTTGTGCAAAAAGTGCTTTTGATAACTTAGCTGTGGCTGTTCGTATATTTCCTCCAGCTCCAGGCAAAGAGCCACTATTTGTCATGTTCCCCAAGAGATGCCATAAAACAACCAATACTTTCTGTTCTGTGGCATGGGGCTTCCTTTGATAAAGTTCCATAACAATATCTGAAACATAAAAATCAGTAAATAGTGAGGTTTTAAAAAAAAATAAATTCAAGTTTAGCTAATTAAAAAGCATACAAAATATACTAAGCTTTTCCCCTATGCCATTTGTCCTAAAATGTCAGGCTTTTATTTATTTACTTACTTGTTTGTTTGTTTTTTAACAAAGTATTTTATTTTTTTTTTTTTTAATTTTAAAAAATTTTCTTAAAAGGTTTTATTTATTTATTTATTTATTTATTTGACAGACAGAGATCACAAGTAGTCAGAGAGGCAAGCAGAGAGAGGAGGGGAAGCAGGTTCCCTGCTGAGCCAAGAGCCTGATGCAGGGCTTGATCCCAGGACCCTGGAATCGTGACCTGAGCCAGAGGCAGAGGCTTTAACCCACTGAGCTACCCAGGTGCCCCAAATGTCAGGATTTTAAAGAAAAATAAGGTCAGAAACTTTCCTCCCAAAGAATGGAATCTTTAAGTATTACAATTCCATATATGACAACTTAGTTCAGGTAAAAGTAGTAAACATAGGAATTAAACCCAAAATTCATCTCAATGTTTTCCAAATGCAGTTAAATAAAAACATACATTTTTAACTCACTGACCTTTTATCAAACACCTAATTTGAAATTGCACCAATTGACTTTCATGTCTTTTTATTTTTTTCCAACTGCACTAAATTGACTTTCATGTCTTTTTATTTTTTTCTGTATTATTTCTACTGACAGGAAGACTAAATACTTACTGGATAAAAAAAAGGATAAAATTCTTAAAGAAAATTTTGGGGGATAAAAGTCTTAAAAGGTTCTCATATGGATGATTATGCAATTTATTTCTACATTGTGCATAATGATATTGAATTTGGTAGTTAACCCCAAATTAAATTGAAATGCCTATCAGTTTATCCTAAGGTAATAAAATATTTCTTTAGAGTGTTCATTTTTTTTTTAAGGATTTTATTTATTTATTTGACAGAGATCACAAGTAGGCAGAAGGAGAGAGGGGGAAGCAGGCTCCCTGCCGAGCAGAGAGCCCAATGCCAGGGTTCGATTCTAGGACCCTGAGACCATGACCTGAGCTAAAGGCAGAGGCTTAACCCACTGAGCCACCCAGGTACCCCTAAAATATTTCTTTAGAAATAGCAATTAAAAAATACTTACCAGCAAGCTTTTCAGTCATATCCTGTTTTGCTTTTCCATTTAAAAACTGAGCTTTTGTGCAAAATGGCTGTAGAAGTAAGTAATTGTCTAAACAAAAACAATATTAAAGACATATAAAGAATTACGGGATTTTATTTTCCAGTACATAGAATTGAAAGAAAAGAATATTTTCATGCAAATGAATGCAAATGTGTTAAAAAGATTTTTTTTAAATCTATGTAATCACTACACTTAACATTATCTATAAAACCTTAATAGGATAATAGTCTTATAGCAAATAAGAAATAAAAATACCTGAATATTAAAAGAGCTATCATAGGGGTGCCTGAGTGGCTCAGAGGGTTAGGCCTCTGCCTTCAGCTCAGGTCATGGTCTCGGGGTCCTGGGATCGAGCCCCGCATCGGGCTCTCTGCTTAGCAGGAAGCCCGCTTCCCCCTTTCTCTCTGCCTGCTGCTCTGCCTACATGTGATCTCTCTGTGTCAAATAAATGAATAAAATCTTAAAAAAAATAAAAATAAAAATAAAATAAAATAGCTATCATATGGTATAAAAAAGCAAAAGAATTGCCCATCTCCCAAGCATCTTATTCCAAAAAACAGAATACAGGTTTATCAAAAACAAACAAAAAACAGAAAATAAAAATTGTTGTAAGGGTAGTTTTTATCTTTACTGATTTTTTTCAAAGTTTTAATTCTGTAATAATTATAGATTCGCAGGATGTTACAAAGGTCCTGTGTACCTTTCACTAAAAGTTATATCTTAAATAATTATAGTATACATCAAAATACGGAATCTGACATTTATACATGTGCATAGTTCTAATCTGCATCATTCACCTATTTGTTGATTTTTGGAGGTTTTTTTTATAAGCTCTACTCCCAATGTGGGCCTCGAACTCGTGACCCTGAGATCAAAAGTCACGCACTCTACTGACTAAGCCAGCCAGGTGCCCCTACCTGTGTACAATTCTATGTCATTTTATCATATGTGTAGATTTGCAATGATCACTGCAATTAACATATAGAACTATTCTCTCACCACAAAGATCTCCCTAATCTCATCCAGCCCCTCCTCCCTAGCTGCCCCTAAATGCTGATAACCACTAACCTGTTTTCCATCTCCATAAATTTTATCATTTTTAGGGGGTTATACATATGGAATCCTATAGCATGTGACCTTTTGGGACTGTCTTCTTTCACTGAGCACTGTGTTGTGTTTATCCATAATACTATTTTATTACTAAGTAGTAATCTACCGTATGAATGTATCACAAATTTTTTTCACTATTAACCCAGTGAATTACATTTAGGTTATCTGCAGTTTTTGGCTATTGCAAATAAAGCTGTTATGAACAACAGTGTACACGTTTTTAGACGGAAATGAGTTTTCATTTCTCTGGAATAAATGCCTAAGGATAAACTATGATAAATGCCTAAGGATAAACTATGATAAACACAGTTTAGTTTTTCTAAGAAATTGCCAAACTATTTTTTACAGTGGCTACACCATTTTATTTACATTTTCACCAGCAAAGTAGCAAAGATTGAGTTTCTCTGAAACCTTGTTAGCATTTGGTGTTGTCACTCTTTTACATCTTAGCTGTCCTAATACTTGCTATAAACTGAATGTCTGTTTCCTCCAAAATTCATATGTTGAAACCCAATCCCTATTGTTATGGCATTTGAAGGTGAGGCCTTTGGAAGGTGATTAGGTCATGAAGGTAGAACCCTTATGAATGGGATTAGTGCTCTCTTACAAAAGATGCCCCTGAAAACTCCTCTGCCCCTTCTATCATGTGGCAACACAAACAGAAGATGGGGCCATCTAGGAACCAGAAAGTGGGCCCTCACCAGACACCAAATCTGTTGACACCTCAACCTTGAACTTTCTGGCCTCCAGAACTCTGAGAAATAAATGTTTTCATGCCATTCAGTCTGTAGTAGTTTGTTGTAGCAGCCCCTACAGACTAACATATTTGTGTAGTGATCATGGTCTTAACTTGAATATTACATTTCCATAATGACTAGGGATGTTGAACAGCTTTTCATGTGTTTATCTGCCATCCATATATTCTCTTCAGTGAAATGTTTCTCCATGTCCTTTGTCCATTTTCTAACTGAATTGTTTAATGTTCAGTTTTGAGAGTTCTTTATATACTCTGAGTTCTTCCTCATATATGTGGTTTGCAAATGCTTTCTTCCAATCTGTAGTATGTCTCTTTATGTACTCAACAGTGTCTTTTGAGGAGCAAATGTTTTTAATTTTGATGAAGTCTAATTTATTGACTTTTATGAACCATGCTTTTAGTGTCATGATAACAATTCTTCACCAAGCCCTCAGGTCCTAAGGATTTCTACTTATGCTATCCTTAAAAGTTTTACAGTTAAGCTTTACATTTATTTATTTATTTATTTATTTATTTATTTTAAAAATATTTTATTTATTTATTTGACAGACAGAAATCACAAGTAGGCAGAGAGAGAGGAGGAAGCAGGCTCCCTGCTGAGCAGAGAGCCCGATGCGGGACTCGATCCCAGGACCCTGGGATCATGACCTGAGCCAAAGGCAGAGGCTTTAATCCACTGAGCCACCCAGGCGCCCCTGGATCTTAGATTTAAATGTAAAACTTAGGGGCGCCTGGGCGGCTCAGTGGTTTAAAGACTCTGCCTTTGGCTCAGGTCATGATCCCAGGGTCCTGGGATCGAGTCCCGCATCGGGCTCTCTGCTCAGCAGGGAGCCTGCTTCCTCCTCTCTCTCTGCCTGCCTCTCTGCCTACTTGTGTTCTCTGTCAAATAAATAAATAAAAATCTTTAAAAAATAAAAAAAAATAAATCTAAGATCCATTTTAAGTTAATTTTGCATCAGATGTGAGAATGAGGTAGAAAAAAAGAACTGAAAAGTAAAAAATAAGGGAAGATAAAGTCAATTGAATGGGACAGTATTTAATCTCTAAAAATAATTTAAAATACTACTGAGAATATCACATTAAATGACAAATATTGACTATGATTTCAACATTATTTAAAAAAAAAAACCACAATGTGTAGAATCAGAACGTACAAAAGTAAAGTCAAAATAATTTGAGTGCCAAAGTAAAGATTTCTTACCTACGTGCTGACTCAGTGCCTGAACAACATTTGTGGCAGCAGCATAGATGCCTGGATTCTTAGAATTCAGATTGTTATCTACTATTGCTGGAATTAGCATGTTGATTATAGGCGATAAGTTGTCTCTAAGCAAAGGAATCATTTTGTGCATTGTTTCTAGAGCCACCAGATTTACTTTACTATTAGAATCATGAAGTCGAGATTTAAAAGCATCAAAGATCTGAAAGTAAATTAGTAAATTATTTAAAGTAAAATAATATTTATAGCTATTTAAATTCTTTTTGGCATTCTGTAATTTTTTCCTATTAATAATACTGTTTAAAAACATACACACATTTTATTTAATCTGAACTTAGATAATAGGAATTTTATAAAAATTTGGATGTTAAATCTAAGTCTCAAAATTTCTTAGAGCAAAAAGACAAATCTTCAAAGATCACCCAAAAGACATACTAATAAATTAAGGTTGAGAAATTCAGCTTACTAGGAAGATGACTGGCTTACTGTAAATGGGATAAAGATGCTCTTTTTTAGAAGGTACAGGTAACTCTAAGAACTTAGGTAACTCTAAGAACTCAAGAAAAGTTTCTATTTTTATCACTACTGATAACAGAATTAGACATGTAAGTTTTACTGTAGAGATCTGATTTAGTTTCACTTTGTCTTATGAAAATTTTATATGCAATTTCAGAGTTAAATTTTTATTATTACCTCTTAACCCGGTTATTCCTTACTCTTTAGAATTCTTAACTTTCATAAGCTTAATATACAGTAAGGGCATGATAAATCTTTAGTCACATCAGGTGAGTGAAGAGCTCTTCAGTGAGGTTAAGATATATGTATCTGTGAGGCCAATACACACACACACACACACACACACACACACACACACATCCATACACATCTCTCATATAAAAACTATGAAAGTTAATATATGTACATAAAATTTTTCATGTAAGAATAGTCTTCCCAAGAGATTTATTTTTATTCAAAATTAAGTGACAGCACTACTGGAATTAAGGGTAGTTATGGTATGTTGGCCAAGTTTAATGCCCATAAATACAAATTTAAAATGGGATTTAGTAATTAACTGAACTCTGAAGAAGCATAAATCATCTATGCTCAATTTGTTACTATCTCTTTTTCTATTGCTTGTTATCTTCCTAAGGGTTGGTATGTAAATTAGTATATACAAGATTTGTAATCTACATATAAAAATTTTAATATTTATTCTTAAGTAGCATCAGAGCTCTTAAATGCCCCAGTTCTTAAAATATTTATTGATTTGCTGAACATATATTCACTGAATGTCAGGTTCCACAGGCTCTGAGAATACAGAGCTTCAGAGAAGTTACCAAAATCAAAGAAGTTACCAAAATATCAAAGAAGTTACTGAATTCTGGGAGAACTCAGACAAATAAGCAGCTATTTTTCTATTATTTCCCAATTATTTTGTTCTCAAATGCTTTTAACACAGCACAATCTAAGCAATCCATACTTTTCACTAAGTTTAACATTTTAAAATAATATATGTAAGGTGTAAGATTTAGGGTAATTTCTTATACTAATGAGCTGTTAGCTACATATTGAAAATGAAAATTAATTTTGACAGTTCATTACCTTCACAATGTTTCCAACAACAAGCTCTTGATTGTTTTCAGTATCCGATAAAAGCTGCTTAATCCCATTAATGCGATCACGGAAGTCTTTTGCATTTAATAAACTGGTTATGACTTTAATGTATTCAGCACTTTCTAAGGAATTACGGGGAATTGATTTTCTGGTGATGTCACGAATTTCAGTTACTTCTCTAAAGTCAAAGAAAGGTAAATTTAATTTCATTATTAATTTCCTATAAGAAACACAAACATAATAAATAGTTCTTATTACACATTTATTTTTCAAAAATTCTCAAAGTTATCACCATAATATCTGCGTTGGCGGGGGGTGGGGGGCCTAAAATCTCCCCTGAGAGGGGCGCCTGGGTGGCTCAGTGGGTTAAAGCCTCTGCCTTCAGCTCAGGTCATGATCCCAGAGTCCTGGGATTAAGTCCTGCATTGGGCTCTCTGCTCAACAGGGAGCCTGCTTCCCTTCCTCTCTCTCTCTGCCTGCCTCTCTGCCCACTTGTGATCTCTATCAAATAAATAAATAAAATCTTTAAAAAAAAATTAAAATCTCCCCTGAGATTGTTGATTTGCTAGGAGGACTCACAGGATTCAGCACATAGTTTTACTCAGAGCTAGGATTTATTACAGAAGTAGACAAAGCAAAATCAGCAAAGGGAAAAAGTGCAGGTGTCAAAGTATTGTCAAAACTAGATACAAGCTTCCAAGGGTCCTTTCCCAGTTCACACAGGACAATTTCTTTTTTTTTAAGATTTTATTTCTTTTATTTGACAGAGAGAGACATAGAGAGAGAGGGAACATAAGCAGCGGGAGTGGGAGAGAGAGAAGCAGGCTTCCCTCTGAGCAGGGAGCCCAATGAAAGGCTGCATCCCAGGACCCTGGGATCATGACCCAAGCCGAAGAAAGACACCCAATGGCAGCCACCCAGTTGCCCTAACACAGAACAAATTCAATTACTCCAGTAACAATTCATGACAACACATGTGAAATGTTGTCTACCAATGAACTTTATTAGAGACTCAATGCTCAGGCTTAAATTTTTTTTAATTTTTTTAAAAGATTTTATTTATTTATTTGACAGAGATCACAAGTAGGCAGAGAGGCAGGCAGAGAGAGAGAGATAGAGGAGGAAGCAGGCTCCCTGCTGAGCAGAGCTCGATTCTAGAACCCTGGGATCATAAGCCAAAGGCAGAGGCTTTATCCCACTGAGCCACCCAGGTGCCCCTATTTTTTTTTTTTAAAGTATTTTGTTCATTTGAGAGAGAGAGAGAACATGCAGTAGGGAGAGGGAGAGAGAATCTAAAGCAGATTCCACACTGAGTGCAGAGCCTTACATGGGGCTCGATACACAATCATGAGATCTTGACCTGAGACAGAAGCAAGAGTCAGACGCTTAACCAGCTGAGCCACCCAGGCACGCCTCAATGCTCAGGGTTTTTACTGGGAGTTGGCATGATTTGTCCTCTGCCTAGGATATACTAAACTTCTAGGCTGCCAGAAGGAAAGCAGGTCTTTAGCATAAACCACATTGTTTGCCCAAACAATTGTGGTACAGTAAACTACTCTTATCAGTTAAGGAACAGTGGTAATCTTCCTTAAATCCTAGTTCCCAGATGCCAACCAAGGGCTCATCTTGTCAGTACGACTTTTGAAAAATAGAAGTCTCAGGTCTGCTGTATTAACTCAAAATATCCATGTGAATTTGCATGAGAAAACTAGAATCTTGACACTAGCAGGACTTACTATTTCAATGATTTACTATTACTAGCATCTTCTTTTTTAATGCTATAAAGGGGCGATGCAATGTAGCAGATGAATGATCCCTTTGAAACTAAGGTGTCATGCAAATTGACAGATCTTTTTTTTTTTTTTAAGATTTTCATTTATGTATTTGAGAGAGAGAGACAGAGAGCAAGCAGAAGGGAGAGGCAGAGGGAGAGGGAGAAGTAGGTTCCCTGCTGAGCAGGGAACCCCACGTGGGGCTCGATCCCAAGACCTTGAGATCATGACCTGAGCCAAAGGCACATGAGCCACCCATGCACCACCAAATTGACAGGTCATAAGGACAATAATAAGTGTTGCCAGTTACCATCTCTCTAACTACCAGTATTAAAAATGGCACTGAGGTTGTCTTAAGAGCACTGATTAAAGAATGACTCAGAATCATCCTAAAAGCAGATATAGCATGGTGAGCTAGAACACAGATCTTAGTTAGATGTATTTATTCATTATTTTTAATTTGCTTAAATAAATTGATCTGAAGTTAATTTGTGAAATGATTAATTATATACAATGGGAAAAGAGAAGATTAAATTTATATTTAAACTGAGAAGTATATGATACATAAAAGGTGAATAAATGAAAAGAGTAAAAGGAACACCTCAAGAAGCCACCTAATTACTGCAACTTGTGTTTAAAGATGGCTTTTCTGTTATTTAAACAAAATGGATTTAATAGCAAAGTAACAGTGAATATACCTTAGGGTGTATGACAAAAAATAGACATACACACCACATATACACACACACCCCTCAATCAATCAGTTCAAAAGAAGGCAGGACAAAAGGGTCATTTTAGACATAAAGACACCTGCAGATTGAAAGTAAGGGGACAGAGAAACATTCATAATGCCAATGGACATCAAAAGAAAGCTGGAGTAGCAGTACTTATGTCAGAAAAACTACATTTTCAACTGAAGACTGTAACAAGAGATGAAGAAGGGCACTATATCATAATGAAGGGAGCTATCCAAAAAGATCTAACAACTGTAAATATTTATGCCCCACATAGGGAGTACCCAAACATATAAAACAATAACAAATATAAAGGAACTCATTGATAATAATACAATAATAGTAGGAGACTTTAACATCCCACTTACAACAATGAATAAATCATCTAAACAGAAAATAAACAAGGAAACAATGGCTTTGAATGCCAAACTGGACCAGAATGACTTAACACATATATTCAGAACATTTCATCCTAAAGCAGGATATACATTTAAGTACACATGGGACGTTCTCCAAAATAGACCACATACTTGGTCATAAATCAGGCCCAAACAAGTATAAGTAGATTTAGATCATACCGTACATATTTTCCTACCATAGTGCTATGAAACTTGAAGTCACCCAAAAGAAAAAATTTGGAGAGACCACAAATACACGGAGATTAAACAACATGCTACTAAACAATGAATGGGTCATCAGGAAATCAAAGAAGAAATAAGAAAAATACATGCAAACAAAGGAAAATGAAAATACATGGTCCAAAACCTTTGGGATGCAGCAAAAGAGGTCATAAGAAGGAAGTATATAGTAATACAGGCCTACCTCAAGAAGCAAGAAGAATCTCAAATAAACAATCTAACCTTATACATAAAGGAGCCACAAAAAGAACAACAAAGTCTAAAGCTAGCAGAAGGCAAATAATAAAGATTAGAGCAGAAATAAATGACATAGAAACTAAAAAGAAAACAACAGAACTTATCAATGAAAGGCAGCAGTGGTTCTCAGAAAAAAATTAGTAAAATTGATAAACCCCTAGCCAGACTTATCAAAAAAAAGGACCCAAATAAATAAAATCATGAGTGAAAGAGGATAGATCACAACCAACACCAAAGAAATACAAAATGCTATTTTAAAAAAATACAATTTATTTATTTGAGAGAGAGAGAGCAAGCATGAGCAGGGTGGAAGAGTAGAGGGAGAGGGAGAAGCAGATTCCCCACTGAACAGAGCCAATTCGGGGCTCAATCCAGGACCCTGAGATCATGACCTGAGCTGAAGGCAGAGGCTTAGCCCACCGAGCCACCCAGGTACCCCAGAAATACAAACAATTATAAGACAATATATATGCCAACAATTTAAGCAATCTGTAAGAAATGGACGCATTCCTAGAAACATTTAAACTACCAAAACTGAAACAGGAAGAAATAGAAAATTTGAACAGGGGGCGTCTGGGTGGCTCAGTGGGTTAAGCCTCTGCCTTCAGCTCAGGTCATGATCCCAGGGTCCTGGGATTGAGCCCCGCATCCGCCTCTGTGCTCAGCAGGGAGCCTGCTTCCTCCTCTCTCTCTCTCTCTCTCTCTCTGCCTGCCTCTCTGACTACTTGTGATCTCTCTCTGTCAAATAAATAAATAAAATCTTTAAAAAAAAAAAAAAAGAAAGAAAGAAAGAAAGAAAGAAAATTTGAACAGACCCATAACCAGTAATGAAATTGGATCAGTAATCAAAAATCCCTCAAGCTACAAAAGTTCTGGGCCAAATGGCTTCACAAGGGAATTCTACCGAACATTTAAAGATTGAATACATATTCTTCTCAAACTATTTCATAAAATAGAAAAGGAAAGAAAACTTCCAAATTCATTATATGAGACCAGCATTATCTTGATTCCAAAACCAGAAAAAATCTCCAGTAAAATAAGAGAACTATATGTCAATATTTCTCATGAACACAGATGTGAAATTTTTCAATAAAATACTAGCAAACTGAAACCAACAGTACATTAAAAGAATCATTCACCATGATCAAGTGGGATTTATTCCTAGGCTGCAAGGATGATTCAATATTCACAAATCAATCAACATGATATACCACATTAATAAAATAAAGGATAAAAACCATATGATCCTTTCAATAGATGCAGAAAAGGCATTTGACAAAGTACAGCATCCATTCATGATAAAAACCCTCAAGAAAGTAGGTTTATAGGAAGGTACCTCATCATAACAAAGGCCATACATGAAGAACCCACAGCTAAAATCATCCTCAAGGGGATGAGAGCTTTTTCCTCCATGGTCAGGAACAAGACAGGGATACCCACTCTCACTACTGTTATTTAGCTTAGTACTGGAAATCCTAGCCTCAGCAATCAGACAACAACAACAACAAAAAAAAGGGATCCGAATCAGCAAGGAAGGGGCACCTGGGTGGCTCAGTCATTAAGCGTCTCTCTTCAGCTCAGGTCATGATCCCAGGATCCTGGGATTGAGCCCCACATCAGGCTCCCTGCTCTACTGGAAAATCTACTTCTCCATCTCCCGTTCCCCCTGCTTGTGTTCCCGCTCTCACTGTCTCTCGCTCTATCAAATAAATAAATAAATAAAAATCTTAAAAAATGACAACAACAAAAAATCAGCAAGGAAGAAGTCAGTCTTTCACTATTTGCAGATGACATGATACTTTATATAAAAAACCCAAAAAAATCCACAAGAAGTTGCCAATCCACAAGAAGATGAATTCAGTAAAGATGCAAGATATAAAATTAACATACAGAAATCTGTTGCATTTCTATATACCAATAATGCACAGCAGAAAGAGAAATTAAGAAAACAATCCCAGGGGGGTCTGGGTGGCTCAGTGGGTTAAAGCCTCTGCCTTCTGCTCAGGTCATGATCCCAGGGTCCTGGGATCCAGCGACACATCAGGCTCTCAGCTCAGCAGGGAGCCTGCTTTCTCCTCTCTCTCTGCCTGCCTCTTTGCCTACTTGAGATGTCTGTCAAATAAATAAATAAAGTCTTAAAAAAAAAAAAAAGAAAAGAAAACAATCCTATTTATAATTGTACCAAAACCCATGAGATATCTAGGAATAAACCTAACCAAAGAGGTAAAAGATCTATACTCTAAAATCTATAAAACACCTAAGAAAGAAATTAAAGATGACACAAAGAAATGGAAAAGCATTCCATACTCATGGATTAGAAGAACTAAGATTGTTAAAATTTCTATACAACCCAAAGCACTTTACACATTTAATGCATATCCTATCAAAATACAAACAGCATTTATCACAGAGCTAGAACAAACAACCTTACAACTTGAATGGAACCACAGAAGACCCTGAATAGCCAAAGCAACCTTGAAAAAGAAAAGCAAAGCTGGAAGCATCATGATTCTGGACTTCATGTTATATTACAAAGTTGTAGTGATCAAAACAGTATGGTACTGGCACAAAAACTGACAGATCAATGGAACGTAACAACCAGAAATGAACCCACAACTATATGGTCAACTAATCTTTGACAAAGCAGGAAAGAATATCCCATAGAAAAAAGATGGTGTAGGGGCGCCTGGGTGGCTCAGTGGGTTAAGCCGCTGCCTTCAGCTCAGGTCATGATCTCAGGGTCCTGGGATCGAGCCCCACATCGGGCTCTCTGCTTGACAGGGAGCCTGCTTCCCTCTCTCTCTCTGTCTCTGCCTGCCTCTCTGTCTACTTATGATCTCTCTCTGTCAAATAAATAAATAAAATCTTAAAAAAAAAAAAAGAAAAAAGATGGTGTCTTCACTAATCAGAATTGGAAAAATGACAATAACATGTAAAAGAATGAAATTCAACCACTTTTTTTTTTTTTTTTTTTAAGATATTCATTTATTTATTTGGCAGAGAGAGAGCACAAGCAGGGCAAGCAGCAGGCAGACGGAAAGAGAGAAGCAGGCTCCCCTCTCAATAGAGAGCCCTAAGTGGGGCTTGATCCCAGGACCCTGGGATTGTGACCTGAGCAGAAGGCAGACGCTTAACCAACTGAACTACCCAGGCCCCCCTAAAAATATATATATTTTTAAAAATTATATTATCAATCTATTACATGTTAAATAGTGTAAGCAGTTTACATAATTATATACATAATTATATTTCCAATAAATTTAAGACTAGTCTTTTTCTGGTTGATGCTATATGGGTGATTAGGTAATTCTTTTAATGTTTGGATTTCCTAAATTTTTTTTTCCACTAACCATAATTATATATTACTTTTATAATCAAGGGGGAAAAGTAAAGGCTATATGAAAACAAAATTAATCAGAGTTGTCCAACACAGGCCTAATATTGACAAGTTCAACAGCACTAAAGCTTTAATAACGTTTAGTGCATGTCAAAGCCAGTTGCTACAAATATATAACTGCCTTATTAAATATAATTACCTCACACTTTCTAAGTCCTTAACAACTTTTAAAACTCCATTAAGTTTTGACAAATACCCCTGGGACAGTTCATAAAAACATCCAAATGAGACTACTATCTCTAGGGAGTAATTTCTCTAATGATGTGGACTATCAAATGATCCTACCTTTCAGCTGAATCAAAAGCATCTCTAGAAACAGATGATGACCTTGCATTTCCAACAGTGCCAGTATGAGATCGTCTTCCTTTTGCTGAAGGAGTATCTAGTGGTATCTCTCCTAAGCCCTTTAAGTAATATAAAGAAAGGCAGTGTAATAAAAGTCTTAAAACCAGTTAGGTGAAATAATTTATACCATGTAATTTTCTTTTTTTTTTTTTTTAAAGATTTTATTTATTTATTTGATAGACAAAGATCACAAGTAGGCAGAGAGGCAGGCAGAGAGAGAGGAAAGGAAGCAGGCTCCCTGCTGAGCAGAGAGCCTGATGCGGGGCTCGATCCTAGGACCCTGGGACCACGACCTGAGCCAAAGGCAGAGGCTTTAACCCACTGAGCCACCCAGGCGCCCCCTATACCATGTAATTTTCTTAGAAGTCATTACTGATCTTTTAATAAGTGAACACATCTTAATAATCAGCTATGCTGATGCTTTAAAGGGTATCAATACATAAAATACCTTCTAATTAGTAGTAAATTAACCAAATATATGATCAACTAATAGGAAATGATATTGGCCAGGTAAAACTGTTTAAAATTTTTAAAATTAATATGCTATATTTTATAACTATGCTTCTTAAACCTTAAAATCTATAGAGAAAATATGAACACATTACATAAATAATGAATTCCTATGCAACACTAGGGTAAGAATAAACACTTAGATAAGAACTATTTAAAAATACTTGTACTTGAAATGACTCTCAAATACAACCTGCTCAGTTCAGAAAGATAATTCTTTTTTTTTTTTTTTTTTAAAGATTTTATTTATTTATTTGACAGAGAGAGATCACAAGCAGGCAGAGAGGCAGGCAGAGAGAGAGGAGGAAGCAGGCTCCCTGCCGAGCAGAGAGCCCGATGCGGGGCTCGATCCCAGGACCCCGAGATCATGACCTGAGCCGAAGGCAGCGGCTTAACCCACTGAGCCACCCAGGCGCCCCAGAAAGATAATTCTTTACATAGACATTTTAATTATTTCTATATGAATTAAGCTAAAATCTTTAAGATCAATGAGCAGAAAAAGGGACGGCTGGGTGGCTCAGTCTGTTAAGCGTCTGTCTTCAGCTCGGATCGTGATCCCAGGGTCCTGGGATCAAGTCCTGAATCATGCTCCTTGCTCAGCAGAGAGCCTGCTCCTCGCTTTGCCTGCCATTCCCCCTGCTTGTGCTTGCTATCTCTCTCTGACAAATAAATAAAATCTTAAAAAAAGAATAAGCAGAAAAAAATGCTCTAAATGTATAAAACTGTCCTTTCATAAATGAATCCTTTATCCAAGATGATCAGTGAGGAGTAACATAAATTACCATAGAAAAATTCTACATTATTAAACATATTTTTACAAAAAAAATGTAAGTGGATTATTTTTTATAAGATACTTTCTGCATTTTATTTTACTTAGTATTTCCTCAGTCACTCATTTCAGACATGTCTGAATCCCCATTATCTCTCAGGATTAAATAAGACATGGGGCTTCCCCTCAAAGACCTCCCAATCAATGTTCTGCAGTGTGATAGGAACTCTAACAATGGAATAGGCAAGGTAAATAAAGCAGGGACCAAGCATGATGAACATCACTAACCTTACCCTATAAAAACAAAAAACTCAGGTTAAAGAAATGAAGTGATGTACCTAACATTATTTAGTTGGCTAATTCTCAAACCCAAGTCTTGAATCAAATCCAAGTCTTGTAACTCCAATAAACCACATTATAGTCTACCAAATATCAAGCTTCTGTTCAATAAACTCTTACTGACACTATGAATGTCTACTGCAACTTGTTCAACTGCAGTTGTTGAAACGCTACTGTAGCTATATTCTGAATGGTTAACAGAAATAATCAAAGAAGCAATTACTTCTACCTTTAGTTTCCTGGTACCTTGCTTTTAAAGATGTTTACAAATAAAACTTTTTCCACATACCTTTTGCCGTAAGCTCTTAACAGATTCCTTAATATATGGCAAATCTTTGGATGGGATATACTTTTCAAGCATTTTATCAAAGCTTGGATGACACATCATAAGGAAAAGCATCTTTCGACCATAGTACCTATAGACATTTGAGAAATATACAAATAATTATATATACCTTAACAAACTCAGTTTCTATCCTTAGATGCAATATTTTTTTCAATAGAAAAAAACCTGTCAACATCAAGATTGTCATCCCTATTTTAAACAAGTCACTGAAATGTAGTTATACTATCTGAATTGGAGTATAGCATTTTCTTTGCCCTCACTTTAAAAAGAGACATAGCTTCAAATCTTCAAATCTCTTTTTGGAGATCCAAATGTTTGAGTTCTGTTTTTCAGATACCCCTGGGTCCATATCAAGGCTGGTATTTGGCAGAACTTGAGTTAGGAGAAGTCTCTCTTTATCCTGGGCTCCTTGCTCACTGGGCAAGAGGTTGCTGCTGAGAGGTGTTCTGACCTAAGTCAATCTTCCCTAGGTTTTGTATTTCCTATATTTCTTACCCTCGCTCTTTTTTTCCCCCTGCCAAAACTTACCTGGTTCCAATTCTTCAAAAACCTATTCTCTGCTACCTAAAACATACCCAAAGTCAGTTGAAAATCATGGATGATATATAATGAATGTGTAATGCTCTCCAAACTACATTTTTTTAATGGTAGTATATAAGTTTAAAATTAATTCTTTTTAAAAGAAATAATTTTTTAGGATAAAACCTTAAGCCAAGATATCATTCTGATAGCAGAACCACAGATATCATAAAAATGGGTATTGAAGATATTTTTGGATAGAGGGTTCATATAGTACCTTATAATTATACCATATTATTATTCTTCAAAGAAGCATGGCCCTAAAATCAATTATAATTATGCTTTCTCCTACAACTTGGAATATGTGGACTAGGAAGAACAAGAGAAGGTAAGTCTTGGGGGGTAGGGAGAGAGTACAGAATGATCTCAGGTATCAACCAGGCCCCTTCAATTTTAACAAAATTATAGAAAGAGGTAGTATCAGAAAATTACTCTTCTTTCCTCAGAATCAAAATAAGGTTACATCTTGATAAGTAGTTCATAGTCAGCTACAGTTTCAAAGATGATTATAACTTTTAGCCCAGAACATTAAGGACTGTAGGTCCATCACAGGCCCTAATGATATGAGAATGGCTAAAACAAGCAAACAAGCAATAGGGACACTAAATGTGAGAAATAGTAAAACTGAAAGCTGTAACCATTTTATAATTTTAAAACTTCAAATAAGGAATCAAGAAATGAAAAAAAAAAGAAATCAAGAAATGACAAAATGGATTAGAAGAATTACCATGTCATTAAGCAAAGGTTAAGATGTACACAGAACAACCATTGCGAATCTTTTTTTGTCCTAACTAGTTTATTATGAGCCAAAGCCTCCTAAATTGTTTCGAACTTTACTGTGGTATACATAACTTCCAAAATGGCTCCCCAAAGATGTCCTGCTTTAATACCTGCAATTTGTAAATATGAGATATAACTTCCAGGATTATGTTATGCTATGTTATATTATATGGCAGAGTTGACTCTAGGATACAGAGATTTTCTGGGTAGACCTAATCTAATCATACTCATCCTTAAAAGCAGAGAGCTTTCCATGGCTGGTAGCAGAAGAGAAAATCAGAAACCTTCTAAGCACAAGGGGGATTCAACATACTGTTGCTGGCTTAAAGATGGAGGGGGCTGCACAAGAGGGAATTTGGGTGATCTTAAGGAGCTGAGAGAGGACCCTGGCTGACAACCAGCAAAGAAAAAAAGACCTAAGTCCTATAACTACAAGGAACTGAATTTGGCCAACAACCAAAATGAATTTGGAAGCAGATTCTTCTATAGAACTTCTAGATAAAGAGCTCAGCATTATCATCACCTTGATTTCAACCCTGGGAGACCCCAAGCAGAGAAAGCAGTTGAGCCATGTAAGACTTCTAACTTAAAGAACAATAAGCTAAAAAAGTCTGTATTACCTTAAACTACTAGGTTTGTGGTAATTTGTTACACAGCAATAGAAAGTGAATACATTAACTTTCAATATTAGTTTCTGATATAATGATTTCCATTAAGACTAACTCCAGTTACCTAAAGTCACAGATATCTTTGTCTTAAAACATTAATAATTTTATATCCTTCTTTACTTTAGTCTCTATGAACTCAGGACCGTCCCTCCCACTTTTAATCTAGCTTCATATTTAACTGCCATAAATTTTTAGGTTTTGTATGGGACATTATCAATCACCTAGTCCCACCTTCCTAATTTTACCAACGAGGAAAGCTAGGCTAAGAGACATTAAGTAATTTGTTTAAGGGCAAAAAATATTTGGCATTAGGAATTGAACCTAGACTCTTGACTATATCCAAAATTTCTGTGGCCAGTAGAATGAGGGACACCCACCTGGGTCAGTTAGAGGAGCATGTGACTCTTGCTCTTGGGTTTGTGAGTTTGAGCCCCACACTAGGCACAGAATTAACGTTAAAAAAAAAAAACTCCATGTTACCAGTACAGTAATGTACCACCTACATCTTTTACATTTTTCTCTGACTGTTCTTAACCTTCACAGAATTGTTTTACAAGTACAATAATCAGAAATTTATGGGATTTTCTAAGTGCAGCTATCTCATGTTTCAGGAGACAATATGTTATCCATTTCGCTTCCTGTGTTTCATGTGTACATATATCCTCGAGTTCACCTGATTGCTTGGAAAATACATCATTTCCCCTAAATGCATTACCTTACGTTTGCCCACAATGAAGTTCTTCTGCCACTTTTCTGAACTCATATAGTCTTGTGCCGTTTTCATGCAGTTCATCCCTGTGACATGGCATCTCACTACCCAGAAGTATGTAGTGTCATCTGTAAATTTGGAGAATTCACTGTGCACTCCCTCAAGATCATTTACAAATTGTTTAAATAAGTCCACCCCCAGCACCAATCCCTGGGGACCCCACTTTTCCATTTAGAAAAAAAATGTTTATTCTTTTTTAACCTTTGCTGCCTACTTTTAAGCCCTTATCCTAACAGATTCAGCAAATATCATTAGCAGCTATTCACCTGGTTTCTTGTGAACTGTCCTGAGCAAACTTAGCAGCAGCTGGTAATATGCGGTCAGCCATATCCTTTGTTCCAGATAAAATACGCTCTGGTTCCATAAATTCCACCACATCTGTTAAATGCTGGGCTGTACATCTTCTTACTGCAATGTGTAAATGACTACAAGAAAACATGATCAATTGAAACGAAGTTGATGTATGAACTATTTACCAAAGATATACCTTTAAAGTTAAAAGATTAAACTACTCTTAGCCCTCAACAATCATCCCTGAAAGCTAAAATGACAAATTACATTAGTTATCCATTCTCAAAAAGTTAAAAATAAAACAAAACTCATAATCACTGACATTTATTTAGTTCCAGATCTATGAATAGAAGTAAAATTATTAGAATAACAGTATTATTATTCCTTATATGCTCTGTACCTAATATGATGTTTATCACATAGGAATTATTTGTTTTTTGACTGAAATAATACTGAAGTTTGCCTGTGTTTTTCTTATATCGCCGACTGCAAACAACTGCATTTTTAGTTTTTTAGTTTTTTGGTTTTTTTTAAGATTTTATTCATTCCTTTGGCAGAGACAGTGAGAAAGGGAATACAAGCAGTGGGAGTAGGAGAGGGAGAAGCAGGCTTCCCACTGAGCGGGGAGCCCAATGCAGGGCCTGAGGCAGCCGGAAGGCAGATGCTTAACGACTAAGCCAGCCAGGTGCCCCTGCATTTTTAGTTTAAGGATGTATCAAGATTATTTTGAATATTACCTTTGTCCTCCATTGATAAGAGAAACAATTGCTCGTGCAGGAGTTACATTACTGACCATAGCTCTCAATGCTTTGTCAACATCTTCTCTTATAAATGTATTTGATTCTCCAGCTTTGTGCAACAAAACTTTTACTGTAGTATCTAGTTCTTGATCCATGTTCTTTTTCAGGTAAGTGAAAAGATCACTTAAACAGACCACAGCAGCACGAGAAACTCCAGACCGTAAATTTTTCACCTAAAAAAAATTTCCAAAATGTACATTTTGCTGATATTCTGAAAGAAAATCAGTAATAATGACTTTGAAACCAAACTTACCATTAAAGTAACATGCTTTAATACATACTATCTTACGTCCTAAAAATTAACATTAATGAAAAATTTTTTAAAGTTTAAAAGTAAGGTATGAGCTATTTTTTTTTTTTTTTAAGTAAAATCTATCCTCGACCTGGGGCTCGAACTCATGACCCTGAGATCAAGAGTTGGATGCTCTCCTGACTGAGCCAGCCAGAAGCCCCAAACAGGATCTACTTATAACTACATATAAGCCTACTTTAATCACTTAGTATAGACTATTCTTTCTTTCTCCTCCCCCACACCGAGAGAGAGAACAAAGAGGTGGGGAGGGGCAGAAGGAAAGAGAAAGATAATCTTAATCAAGGTCATCCCTCAGTATGGAGCCCCACGTGGGCCTCAGTCTCACAACCCTGAGATCATGACCCGAGTTGAAATCAGGAGCTGGACCCTCAACTAACTGAGCCACCCAGATGCCCCTAGTACAGAGGTATTTTTTAAATAAATAAATGTGGCATATTTATTCTTTGTTATCCAAACAATCCTTAACTCAGCTGGAAAATAAGTTTACCTCTTGAACTACTGCAAAATTTGTTTCATGCAGCTTTGTGTTCAATATTTCAGAATGAAAAGCAGCTAAGCACCTAATAAAATTCAGTCCTTCAATTTTCTTCTCCCTATAGGAAAAAGAAAGAAATGGCAAATCACTTATTAAATGGGTCTCAACAGGAACAGGATCTCGGATGTGCATGAAATACTGCCCATGAGGAGATCTTGCTTATTTTTCCATTCATTTAGGAATTTCAAATAAAAAAATATGTAAAGTTTTATTTGCTCCAATAGTTCTCTTTCATGATGCAAAAGATCTTTTAAGAGCGAAAATCACCACTGACAGTCATATTAAGTTCATGTTTTGTAAATAAAAAGGAATATTTCCTCCCTAGTGATAAGAATGACATATTCTTTACAGAAAACAGAGGGAAAGGAATGGCAAACAAAAGGTAAGGGAAGCAATAAAACAAAAATGGAAGGAGAAAAGAAACTACCTTATTGGAAAATATATAATCCAGGAACAGAAAACCAGTAACAGATAGTTCTGTAATTTGTATTTTTCTTTCATTAGCTGACCTAATGAGCCAGCTGAAGGGTAGGTGGATACTAACAAGAGAGTAGGATTCAAGTGAGATTTAGATATAACATTTCTAAATTGATGATTTTCATCTTATAGGTTTGAAAAATGTAAGCCAAAATGAGTTTCCTTAGTAATATTGTAACATTTCCTTAAGTAATATTGATGGCAGTCATTTTTTTAAGCATTTAAATTCCCTGAATGAATTATGGAAAACTCAGAGACAAGAAAAAAAACCAAGAATCCAAGGCAACAAAAGGAAACCTATTTAAATAGCTGTCTGGTTCAAAATTCTCATTTTTTGAATAAACATAAAAGTTTATAATTAATTTAAATGCAGAAACAATCCAATTCTATACATACAAATAACAGTACAGTCAAGAGAGAGGGGAGGCAGGAAAGGAAATTAAGAAAAAGTGGCTAAAATTTTTTCCGAATTTGATCCAAACAATAAACTCTCAGGTCTAAAAACAAACCCCAAACAGGATAAAACAAAAAAAGTACAACATGGAACATCAAAATCAAATTGCTAAAAGCAGTGTTAAAATATAAGGTCAGGTAGCAATATTAAAAATAAAGCAGGGGGCGCCTGGGTGGCTCAGTGGGTTAAGCCACTGCCTTCGGCTCAGGTCATGATCTCGGAGTCCTGGGATCGAGTCCCGCATCGGGCTCTCTGCTCAGCAGGGAGCCTGCTTCCTCCTGTCTCTCTGCCTGCCTCTCTGCCTGCTTGTGATCTCTCTGTCAAATAAATAAATAAAATCTTAAAAAAAAAATAAAGCAGTATAAGAAGATGAGGAAAAGAACACTATTTTAGTTAAAATCCTGAAAGAGGGCTTTTCTGAGGAGATGACATTTGACAGATACCTGCATGAAGTGAGAAAGAAGTCGCTGGAAGAATGTTTAAAGAGTTAAGTACAAAGGTCTTGAAACATAAATGAGCTTGGGTGTTCAGATGGCTAGAGTGGATAAATAAGGCACAGCATCCCCCTAGTAGGGGATGAGGGTATAGAAAGAGGCAAGGGACAGAAAATGAAGGACTTTGTAAGCTATAAAAAAGTTAATTCCCCCCCCCACCTAGTTTTCTAAGGGGCCACTGGAGGGTTTTATGGGGAGGAATCCCATGTTCTGATTTACTTTCTTAGATCCATGGGTTGCTTCTAAGAGTGCTAGTTTTAAGACATTTAGAGATTTTTCCAGGTATCGGTTCCTAACTTCTAATTTAATTCCACTATAGTCAGAGAACAAAATTTGTACAATCCGAATCCTTTTAAATTACTTATTCTATGTTCCAAAATATTTTTCTTGGTAAATGTTCCTTATGGACTCGAAAATAATGTAAATTCTGTTATTTTAGGTGGATTATTTTATAAATGCCAATTAGGTCAATCATGTCATTCAAGCCTTCTATATCCTCATTGATTTTCTTTCTTCTAGTTCTATTAATTAATGAGAGATGGCTGTTGAAGTTCCAACTATAATTGTGGATTTATTTATTTATTTCTTCTTGCAGTTCTACCAGTTTTTGCTTAATGTATTCTGAAGCTCTGTTATATGATAAATAAAATCAGGATCACCTGATGAATTAACCTTTTTATCATTATCATTATAGAATGGCCCTTTTTATTCCTAATGTGAAATACAAAATTCTAAGATGGCACCCATGATTCCTGTACCGTGGTATATACCACCTGATAATACCCTCCCCTTTAGTGTGAATGTAAGGGGTATTATTTCCCTCAATCTTGTTACATTATATAGCAAAAGGTTTGCAGGTCCTCCTACAGCTGATTCTCTGTTCATGTCTTTCTTCTAGTTTCTTCAACACATGGAATAGAATTATAACTATAGCTATAATGTCCTTGTCTACTAATTCTATCATCTGTATCATTTTTGGATTAGTTTCAATAGTTACCTTTTTTGCTTCTCATTATGGGTTGTATTTCCCTGCTGCTTTGTATGCCTGGTAATTTTTTATGGATGTCAGTCATTATCCATCTTACCTGAGATATTTCTGTATTCCAAAATTATTTTTGACCTTTGCTCTGGGATAGAGTTAGGTTATTTGATAAGTGTGATCCTTTTAGGCCTTGCTTTTATGCTTTGTTGGGCTGGGCCAAACTAGTCTTTAGCCTAAGGTTTATTTTTCCACACTAAGAAGCAAAACTCTTCTGAGTATTATACTTGATGGCCTGTGAATTATGAGGTTTTCCATGTGCTGATGGGAACAAAAGTATCCAGGGATTGTTTCCTGTAACTTCATTCTAGCTCTGGTTTCAGGTAATTTATTTACATTTATGGCCTGACTAGTATTCAGCTAAACACTTGAGAAGAATTCTCTGAAGGTCTCCAGAGTTCTTTGTGAAGCTCCATCCTCTCTGACACTCTGCCTTGCAAACTCTAGTTACCTTGGCATCCCCCAAACACCCAGCTCCA